>NW_028283743.1:75000-326242 GCF_059441095.1 Idiotropiscis lumnitzeri | reverse complement strand
GTGGCGGCCGTCCATTATGAATGCCATCCCACCATCCATTATCTGTACGGCTTCTCCTCACAAGGGTTGCGGGGGGTGCTGGAGCCTATCCCAGCTATCTTGGGGCAGTAGGTGGGGTACACCCTAAACTGGTTGCCAGCCAATCGCAGGTCACACAAAGACAAACAACCATCCGCGCTCACACTCACACCAATTTAGGGTGTCCAAACAACCTGCCATGCATGTGTTTGGAATGTGGGAGGAAACCGGAGAACCCACGCAGGCGTGTGGGAAACATGCAAACTCCAAACAGGAAAGCCGGAATCAATCCCGCGACCTCTGCATTGTGAGACCATCGTGCTAACAAGTCGCCCACCATGCATCCCTGCTAAATAAATGATTAATTTTTACATTTTAGTATTTGTGCGATCTTGTGTTCATGACAGCATTTTCAACAGTGTGGGTGTTTGTATGAAAGCATTTCACTCGTGTATGGGCATGAGCATGTTTCAGTTGTATTTATGAATAACAATAATTTCACAATTGTGCCTGAGCGCCTTTCACTGGTGTGTATGAGAATGTTTCACCTATGTGTATGAGCGCATTTGACGAGTGTATGAGCAACAACTATTTCACTAGTGTGTATGAGAGCGTTTCACTCGTATGTATGATAGCGTTTCATAAGTATGCATGAGCAACAACAATTTCACTGGTGTGTAAGAGTGCATTTCAGAAGTGTGAAGCGATTCCTGACTTTTGTCCCCAACGGCACCTCATACTCCCCATCTCCCGCTCACTTCTCCTGACCCCATGAGCCATCCCCGTTGCTACTACATGGAGATTTGATGTGTTTTTTTGTTTTTTTTGTTATTAGCTTCTTCAACATCTCTTCTGATTCTCATCTCTTCTCTGGCGCTCGTCTCCGCCTGTCTGATTTGAAGTCGACCTCAGAATTTGCACTATTTTGACATGACTTCTGTGGTAATCACTACTGACATATTGTGTCATTTGCTCAATAATACATTAAAATTATAATAAATAATTAAAATGGGTCCGGTGCCGAGCTCTGGCTTCATATCTTTAAAAGTGGTCTTCTCAAATCTGTTACTAATGGCCTCTAAATCAGTTGTGGTAGAGAAGGGGCAAATTAGACCTTATGGCATCTTAATTTGGTCAAGTCTTGTACCCATTTTCAAGGCCAGCGACTATTGCTTTAGCTATATACAAGAAAAGGATTACTCTGAATATACACAACAACAAATCCCAGATGTCCAACCCAAATGTTGTTTCAAAATAATCCAGTTCAGATGATAAACAAATGTATTGGTATGTTGAGGTCATTATTTCAAATCAAAATATACACTTCTTTTTCAGACAATGGGGAGGATCGAAGAAGTGGAAAAGTTGCAGGAGTAACTTCAAAACAATGCAAAGAGACAGAATCTGGAAGAATGTCAAGTTTGTCCATGTTTATATTTCTGGAATTTAGTGGGCGTGCATCTCGAAATGTTTGGGGATGGTTCGGGCTGCCAGACAAGACTTTCACTGCGAGCGCTGGACCACTGGATGCTGCGGCAAACAGCGGACTTCTTGCAGCTATTTATTACCAACAAGCTACTCCTGCACATCAATGATGCGGATGGCACAGACTGCTTTGCAGACAATTATTTTGAGGCAAAACCAAGAGGTCTGTAAGCACTCTGAAAACAAAGTAAAATATTTGACACCCACGGCAAAAAAAGCCATGCTACAGCATAGGGCTGGGCGATAAACCGAAAATTTACCGTTACCGAAATTTATTACAATGACCGAAATCATTTTGCCCATGTCGGTAAATTCGATGAATAAAAAAAGAAAAGCCTTTTGTCTGCGGCAATGTTCATGCCCCTTTAAGACCGCTACAGCGCCTCTAGTCATGTGACTCCACCCGTCTGTCGCTCTCGTTGCTGGCGATTCAAATCCAGAAGCTTTCTCACCACCCACAACACAACCATGCTGTGCTGAAAGTTCAAAGTGAGAAGCAAGGTTCGACAAGTGACAACAGCCCATGAACGGAGGCGACACCATACGAGAGAACGTCTCAGAGGTGGACGCGATAGCTTAGCACATAGCTAAAGATAAAGCTCCTCTAGCTACGTGGCGCGCACAGGATTTAAACGCTTCATGAAAGCCGTATTTCCCGATATGGACTACATCGGGCCGGGAGCTTAGACATGTCAAGCATTTTGCATCTACATCCGACTTGTGGTCGGGTCGCAACATGGATCCCTGATTGAGCCTAACTGTGCATTACATAGATGACAAGTGGCGACTGCGCAGCAGAGTACTCGAGACGGCACATTTTCCCCGATAATACCCACTTGTTTATTTGGCTTGCATTGACATTTTCTTTCATTTTATTTAGCGTTTTTTTATTTGCCATTATTTACATCATGAGAGCATCTTGGCGCAATCTATTTGCAGAAAAAGATTTCGCAAGAGGTACCCTTTTTCTTTGTGACATTGTTCAAGTCATGCAAAGCAAGCTCAGGGTTCGCGGTTAACCGCTTCCCGATTGCCCGGGGCAAGTGAAATTTGGCCACGGGCAAGGTAAAATTATGGGCAACTTGCCCGACCGGGCAAGCATTTTTTAAAGCAGCCAAATATCTTTAATTTTGACGAAAACGGTGGTGTGATCTGTTTGTGTGCACTGTATGGTGATGGTTTAACCCAGACAACCCCTTATGTTTTGGTATGGTCCATTGGCCTTATCGGGGGCAATGGGCGGGCGCTACGGGGATCAGTTAGTTCAGTGAATGTCGAGTTAAAGTGGACGTCAATAAATCCCGCAGTATTGGAACTCGCTGTCGTAGCATCCTCATTTGAAGTTTGAAAAACACAACAAAAACCTACGATATTTTGGCCGAAAATTGGCGACGAGTTCGTTCAAATCCGAACATTTCGGATTCCTCTGACATGACTAAAATAGCTCGAATATTTTTAAGTAGACAATTCAGTTGTGAGTAAGGAAGGGAGTAATATTTGATTATTGGCTGTTAATTCATTAGCTCCATGATGTGACCTGACATAGTGTCAGTGACTGTGTTCTGTTTATGCTATGAAACTTATGGAGGCAGCACCACAGGCACTGGTCTTAAAGGAATACACAAATTTGCCACACTCATAATTTACTCATGTGATTCCTCAATTAATACGCTCTCCTGGACTTAAAATTGATCATCTGGATTGCTGTAATATCATTTTCCCAATTTAACATGCAGATTTGTTAATTATTAAAACTACAATTAACATTTTCAATAACTGCACAGGATGATACATTTGCTCTTGTGAGTAGGGTTTCATGGTTGACGATGAAAACAAGATTAATTTATGCTTATCAGATTATATGTTTATTTACATTTGTGGCGCACATTTTACAACCATAAACATTTTATTCTTAGAGAAAAAAAATTGTCACTTGCCCAAGTCGGGCAAGTAATTTGGCCACTCGGGCAAGGCAAATTTTAGTGGCACTTGCCCTATGGGCAAGCAGTTTTTAAAGTTAACCGCGAACCCTGCAAGCTATTTGGAATGTTCATACAAATGATTTTTGTACTTTTATTTTTCATTGAAAGTAAAGTGTACCAGTTGGTCAATAAAAAAAACAGTCAATATGCAATTCCTGCATTTATTTTGATTTTAGTCCACGTGGGAATTTATTGTGCATTTATCGTTATCGAGGTAAAATTGCTCGATTTCTCGCGATATTGATTTGAGGTCATATCGCCCAGCCCTTCTACAGCATGTATACAGTGTGAGACGTGTTGTGTTCACTTGCTCCAAGGCAATTGTTTTTAAGTGTATACCACATACCCAACGAATTGTGTAATTTGTATGGCGGGGTGTACACATGCGTTGCAAAAACACATGCACACACTGTCACTCACGCACTTCCGTATATAGTTTATTTCAGCACCTTTTGTCATGCTGTTTTTATTTTATAGAAGGAAAGCATTATTTTGATGTCTGAGCTGTCACAAAAGAAAAAATAGAACTGTTGAAGTCAAGTCAAGCTTGTGCTTGAAATGTTTGTTCTTAGTTTCTCAGTTTTTCGTGAGCAATGGGAATTCAGTTATATTCAAACGCTGTCAGGTAAAGGCTCCATATTTTTATAGCATTATAGCACACTATTCTGTGGGCGCTAGAATTGAAGGGTTTGCGTTAGTAAAAATAGGTGGGATTAAATGAGCTGAAGTGTATCTCTTGAGTGCTCCTTAAATATTTGCCTGTGTTGGTATATTTTATTTTGGTCGTGTCATGTTTATTCTTACGCTGAAAGAGACATGAGGTGTTCGAAAAAAATAAATGATTTTTTTTCCCGGTCAAAACTACCAATGGTGTCTGTTTTTTTTCCCTCCGTGAAATGTACGAGTTATCACTTTGACGCGCATGATGTCACGTGGCTGGAGGACTGGAAACTTGCACGAACAACATTTACGTTGAAATGTAACAATGACACATATATCGACATCTAACAAACATGCATGGGCATCTAACATTGACACTTACATTGACGTCTATAACATAAACCATTACAATCACATCTAACAAACACGGACATCTAACAGACACATCGACATCCATCATAAACATTTACATAGACATCGACATCTAACCAACCTTTACATAGACATCTTACACACATCGACATCTAACAAACATTTACATAGACATCTAACATAAACACATCTAATATAGACACATAGATTGACATCTAACATCGACACATTGAGATCTAACATAGACATACATTGACATCTAACAAAGACTGTTACATCGACAACTAACATCGACACAAGGCTTTGTCAAATGACACGTCATGACGACATATACAGAGACACAAGGCACAACAGCATATTTTTGGTACAAATTGAACCCGATATGTTAGCTACCTCGTTCGACTTAAAGGGTTAGCGAACTTGTTATGGTGGTTGAGGCGTGGTGGCTACCCAGCTCGTGTAGTGTATATTAAACTTAAGTTAATAATTTATGACCAGTAAACACGGATGTTGTAACGCAAAACAATGTTCAAATGTTAGTTTTTTTTCAACACATTTCATGAGAAAAAGCTCTACTTGTCTGTGAGAAATGTATGTTGTAGACCCATTATATAACACAATATTACACAATTTTACATTGGAATTTCATTTAATAAAACATTGACAATTATCTTTACAAACACTGTGTATGATTCATCTTTTCATTTGTTGTTCAATGAGCAAAACAGTGGCGATCAAAACAGTGCAAATTAAATGACATTTTATAGGTATCTGGCTGCAATACAGTGAACCCTCGCTACTTCGCGGTTCACCTTTCGCGGGTTCAGTGCTTCGCGGGTCTAAAAAATATTCGGGGGCATTGTAGTTTCGCCGAGCGGCACGACGGGGCGCTGGAGTGGTTAGACGGCCGGCGTGCGCCGAAGAAGAACGTGGGCGAAGAGGAGAGTGGACAAAGAAGAGCACGTTCCCCCGGGCACGATTTGGGGCGACGTTTCGCGCGGTTCGGACCGTACCAGAGCTCCGGCCAGCGTGCGTGGCAGTTAAGCCGAAGAGGAACAACTTCCGCCCGGGCACTAGCGGGGCGACATTTCGCTCCGTTCGGGACCGTGCGAGAGCTCCGGAGGAGACCGGCCGGCGTGCGTGGTTGTTAAGCCGAAGAGGAACACCTTCCGCCCGGGCATGAGCGGAGCGCGAGGCTGTCAGTTATGAATGAATAAATGAATAAATAAATGAAGAATGCCAGGGCACACCGGACGGCGTACCAGCAGGTAAAAGTCGAAGTAATTAAATAAATACAAAAAGAAGTAATTGAATAAATACAAAAATAATGGCTGGGGAATAAAAAAATGTTTTAATAATTTTTTTTTTTGTTATAACATGAATTTCACCCTCTCTCTCTCTACCCGTATATATATATATATATATATATATATATATATATATATATTATTTTATTTATTTATTTTTTTAAGCATTTTTGAAGGTGCGCCGCTACTTCGCACTTTTTTTTTTTAAGCATTTTTGAAGGTGCGCCGCTACTTCGCGGATTTTCAGTTTTCGCGGGTGGTCTCGGTCCCCATTAACCGCGATAACCGAGGGTTCACTGTAGTAAGTTACATTCTAATTTACATTTACAGGTAATGGAAATGACTACTGGTAACCTCAATTTAACTGTATTTCAGTCAGAATGCCTCAAACATCATAAAAAAATAAAACGTTGAGTATTATTTCTCCTTCAAAATGTCAGAAGAAATACTCTATAATGGCCTGACGACATCAACATAGTTTATAGTATATAGCAGGGGTGGGAAAACTTTTTTATTGGCGGGCCACAATGGGTTCTAAAATTTGACAGAGGGGCTGGACCAGGAGCAGATGGATGGAGTGTTTTGGTAACCTCATCTCATCTGAGAAAAAAAATACATTTAATTTTAAATGAAAGTGAACAAAAGCTTGTCTTTGAAAAACCACACTATTTTGAAAATAAAACATTAACAAGGTTTATTTTTTTTTTTTTCAAATTCGGCGGGCCGGATTAAAACGTTTAACGGGCCGCATGTGGCCCCCAGGCCGTAGTTTTCTCACGACGGTATATAGCATAGCGGCATAGGTTCCCTCGTCAACATCAAGTGAGTTACCCTCTTACCAAGACCAAAATACGGGGCTCCCCATCTCCCGGTCACTTCTCCAGACCCCAACAGTCACCCTCGTTGCGAGAACTTTAAGATTCGATGTTTATTTTTTTTCGCTTCTTCAACTTCGTGTCTGATTCTTTTCTCTTCTCTGGCTCCAGGATTCCGCTGTCAATCAGATGACGATTGAGGCGGGACTTCCGGTTCAAAGTCACCCTCAGAGTTTGCAACCATTTGAGATGGCTTCTGTGGTAATAACAACTGTCATAGGTGCAATTTGCTCTATAAAGCATTAAAAAAAAATAATAATAATAAATTACAAAAAATAGTCAAGTACAGCACTCGTCTCATAAACTAGGTAAGAATTTAGCGTTACTAACGTTGCTACACTATAAAGAGTGTTTTACTGACTAGCTAAACCCAGTTTTGGTTTAGCTGTTATAAAAGTTTGGTTTTTTAGTGCTGTAAATGCATTTTCAGCTCGCGCTGTACACATTTGCTATGAGAGGCATTATCTCATAAGGGAAATATTGGACAATCAAATTAATGACTGCCCAGGCTTCAGGATGTCTTTTTACACTATATAAAGGTGGAAATTTACATTGGAAACGTTTAGTTTAGCTGTTAATGAAGTTTCGGTTTTTTAGTGCTGAAAATTCATTGTCTGCTGGCGCTGTACACTTTTTCTAAGTGTTGCAATATCTCATGAAGGAAATACTGGACAATCAAATTAATCACTTTCCAGGCTTCAGGATGCCTTTCTACACTATATAAAGGTGGAAATTTACATTGGAAACGTTTGGTTTAGCTGTTATAAAAGTTTGGTTTTTTAGTGCTGTAAATGCATTTTCAGCTCGCGCTGTACACATTTGCTATGTGAGGCATTATCTCATAAGGGAAATACTGGACAATCAAATTAATGACTTCCCAGGCTTCAGGATGCCTTTTTACACTCTATAAATGTGGAAATTTACATTGGAAACGTTTGGTTTAGCTGTTAATGAAGTTTCGTTTTTTTAGTGCTGAAAATTCATTGTCTGCTGGCGCTGTACACTTTTTCTAAGTTTTGCAATATCTCATGTAGGAAATACTGGACAATCAAATTAATGACTTTCCAGGCTTCAAGGATGCCTTTCTACACTATATAAAGGTGGAAATTTACATTGGAAACGTTTGGTTTAGCTGTTATAAAAGTTTGTTTTTTTAGTGCTGTAAATGCATTTTCAGCTCGCGCTGTACACATTTGCTATGTGAGGCATTATCTCATAAGGGAAATACTGGACAATCAAATTAATGACTGCCCAGGCTTCAGGATGTCTTTTTACACTATATAAAGGTGGAAATTTACATTGGAAACGTTTGGTTTAGCTGTTATAAAAGTTTGGTTTTTTTAGTGCTGAAAATTCATTGTCTGCTGGCGCTGTACACTTTTTCTAAGTGTTGCAATATCTCATGAAGGAAATACTGGACAATCAAATTAATGACTTTCCAGGCTCCAGGATGCCTTTCTACACTATATAAAGGTGGAAATTTACATTGGAAACGTTTGGTTTAGCTGTTATAAAAGTTTGGTTTTTTAGTGCTGTAAATGCATTTTCAGCTCGCGCTGTACACATTTGCTATGAGAGGCATTATCTCATAAGGGAAATATTGGACAATCAAATTAATGACTGCCCAGGCTTCAGGATGTCTTTTTACACTATATAAAGGTGGAAATTTACATTGGAAACGTTTAGTTTAGCTGTTAATGAAGTTTCGTTTTTTTAGTGCTGAAAATTCATTGTCTACTGGCGCTGTACACTTTTTCTAAGTGTTGCAATATCTCATGAAGGAAATACTGGACAATCAAATTAATGACTTTCCAGGCTTCAGGATGCCTTTCTACACTATATAAAGGTGGAAATTTACATTGGAAACGTTTGGTTTAGCTGTTATAAAAGTTTGGTTTTTTAGTGCTGTAAATGCATTTTCAGCTCGCGCTGTACACATTTGCTATGAGAGGCATTATCTCATAAGGGAAATATTGGACAATCAAATTAATGACTGCCCAGGCTTCAGGATGTCTTTTTACACTATATAAAGGTGGAAATTTACATTGGAAACGTTTGGTTTAGCTGTTATAAAAGTTTGGTTTTTTAGTGCTGAAAATGCATTTTCAGCTTGCACTGTACACATTTGCTATGTGAGGCATTATCTCATAAGGGAAATACTGGACAATCAAATTAATGACTTCCCAGGCTTCAGGATGCATTTTTACACTCTATAAATGTGGAAATTTACATTGGAAACGTTTGGTTTAGCTGTTAATGAAGTTTCGTTTTTTTAGTGCTGAAAATTCATTGTCTGCTGGCGCTGTACACCTTTTCTAAGTGTTGCAATATCTCATGAAGGAAATACTGGACAATCAAATTAATGACTTTCCAGGCTTCAGGATGCCTTTCTACACTATATAAAGGTGGAAATTTACATTGGAAACGTTTGGTTTAGCTGTTATAAAAGTTTGGGTTTTTAGTGCTGTAAATGCATTTTCAGCTCGCGCTGTACACATTTGCTATGAGAGGCATTATCTCATAAGGGAAATATTGGACAATCAAATTAATGACTGCCCAGGCTTCAGGATGTCTTTTTACACTATATAAAGGTGGAAATTTACATTGGAAACGTTTAGTTTAGCTGTTATAAAAGTTTGTTTTTTTAGTGCTGTAAATGCATTTTCAGCTCGCGCTGTACACATTTGCTATGAGAGGCATTATCTCATAAGGGAAATATTGGACAATCAAATTAATGACTGCCCAGGCTTCAGGATGTCTTTTTACACTATATAAAGGTGGAAATTTACATTGGAAACGTTTAGTTTAGCTGTTATAAAAGTTTGTTTTTTTAGTGCTGAAAATGCATTTTCAGCTCGCACTGTACACATTTGCTATGTGAGGCATTATCTCATAAGGGAAATACTGGACAATCAAATTAATGACTTCCCAGGCTTCAGGATGCCTTTTTACACTCTATAAATGTGGAAATTTACATTGGAAACGTTTGGTTTAGCTGTTAATGAAGTTTCGTTTTTTTAGTGCTGAAAATTCATTGTCTGCTGGCGCTGTACACTTTTTCTAAGTGTTGCAATATCTCATGAAGGAAATACTGGACAATCAAATTAATGACTTTCCAGGCTTCAGGATGCCTTTCTACACTATATAAAGGTGGAAATTTACATTGGAAACGTTTGGTTTAGCTGTTATAAAAGTTTGGTTTTTTAGTGCTGTAAATGCATTTTCAGCTCGCGCTGTACACATTTGCTATGAGAGGCATTATCTCATAAGGGAAATATTGGACAATCAAATTAATGACTGCCCAGGCTTCAGGATGTCTTTTTACACTATATAAAGGTGGAAATTTACATTGGAAACGTTTAGTTTAGCTGTTATAAAAGTTTGTTTTTTTAGTGCTGTAAATGCATTTTCAGCTCGCGCTGTACACATTTGCTATGTGAGGCATTATCTCATAAGGGAAATACTGGACAATCAAATTAATGACTGCCCAGGCTTCAGGATGTCTTTTTACACTATATAAAGGTGGAAATTTACATTGGAAACGTTTGGTTTAGCTGTTATAAAAGTTTGGTTTTTTAGTGCTGAAAATGCATTTTCAGCTCGCACTGTACACATTTGCTATGTGAGGCATTATCTCATAAGGGAAATACTGGACAATCAAATTAATGACTTCCCAGGCTTCAGGATGCCTTTTTACACTCTATAAATGTGGAAATTTACATTGGAAACGTTTGGTTTAGCTGTTAATGAAGTTTCGTTTTTTTAGTGCTGAAAATTCATTGTCTGCTGGCGCTGTACACTTTTTCTAAGTGTTGCAATATCTCATGAAGGAAATACTGGACAATCAAATTAATGACTTTCCAGGCTTCAGGATGCCTTTCTACACTATATAAAGGTGGAAATTTACATTGGAAACGTTTGGTTTAGCTGTTATAAAAGTTTGGTTTTTTAGTGCTGTAAATGCATTTTCAGCTCGCGCTGTACACATTTGCTATGAGAGGCATTATCTCATAAGGGAAATATTGGACAATCAAATTAATGACTGCCCAGGCTTCAGGATGTCTTTTTACACTATATAAAGGTGGAAATTTACATTGGAAACGTTTAGTTTAGCTGTTAATGAAGTTTCGTTTTTTTAGTGCTGGAAATTCATTGTCTGCTGGCGCTGTACACTTTTTCTAAGTGTTGCAATATCTCATGAAGGAAATACTGGACAATCAAATTAATGACTTTCCAGGCTTCAGGATGCCTTTCTACACTATATAAAGGTGGAAATTTACATTGGAAACGTTTGGTTTAGCTGTTATAAAAGTTTGGTTTTTTAGTGCTGTAAATGCATTTTCAGCTCGCGCTGTACACATTTGCTATGAGAGGCATTATCTCATAAGGGAAATATTGGACAATCAAATTAATGACTGCCCAGGCTTCAGGATGTCTTTTTACACTATATAAAGGTGGAAATTTACATTGGAAACGTTTAGTTTAGCTGTTAATGAAGTTTCGGTTCTTTAGTGCTGAAAATTCATTGTCTGCTGGCGCTGTACACTTTTTCTAAGTGTTGCAATATCTCATGAAGGAAATACTGGACAATCAAATTAATCACTTTCCAGGCTTCAGGATGCCTTTCTACACTATATAAAGGTGGAAATTTACATTGGAAACGTTTGGTTTAGCTGTTATAAAAGTTTGGTTTTTTAGTGCTGTAAATGCATTTTCAGCTCGCGCTGTACACATTTGCTATGTGAGGCATTATCTCATAAGGGAAATACTGGACAATCAAATTAATGACTTCCCAGGCTTCAGGATGCCTTTTTACACTCTATAAATGTGGAAATTTACATTGGAAACGTTTGGTTTAGCTGTTAATGAAGTTTCGTTTTTTTAGTGCTGAAAATTCATTGTCTGCTGGCGCTGTACACTTTTTCTAAGTTTTGCAATATCTCATGTAGGAAATACTGGACAATCAAATTAATGACTTTCCAGGCTTCAGGATGCCTTTCTACACTATATAAAGGTGGAAATTTACATTGGAAACGTTTGGTTTAGCTGTTATAAAAGTTTGTTTTTTTAGTGCTGTAAATGCATTTTCAGCTCGCGCTGTACACATTTGCTATGTGAGGCATTATCTCATAAGGGAAATACTGGACAATCAAATTAATGACTGCCCAGGCTTCAGGATGTCTTTTTACACTATATAAAGGTGGAAATTTACATTGGAAACGTTTGGTTTAGCTGTTATAAAAGTTTGGTTTTTTTAGTGCTGAAAATTCATTGTCTGCTGGCGCTGTACACTTTTTCTAAGTGTTGCAATATCTCATGAAGGAAATACTGGACAATCAAATTAATGACTTTCCAGGCTCCAGGATGCCTTTCTACACTATATAAAGGTGGAAATTTACATTGGAAACGTTTGGTTTAGCTGTTATAAAAGTTTGGTTTTTTAGTGCTGTAAATGCATTTTCAGCTCGCGCTGTACACATTTGCTATGAGAGGCATTATCTCATAAGGGAAATATTGGACAATCAAATTAATGACTGCCCAGGCTTCAGGATGTCTTTTTACACTATATAAAGGTGGAAATTTACATTGGAAACGTTTAGTTTAGCTGTTAATGAAGTTTCGTTTTTTTAGTGCTGAAAATTCATTGTCTACTGGCGCTGTACACTTTTTCTAAGTGTTGCAATATCTCATGAAGGAAATACTGGACAATCAAATTAATGACTTTCCAGGCTTCAGGATGCCTTTCTACACTATATAAAGGTGGAAATTTACATTGGAAACGTTTGGTTTAGCTGTTATAAAAGTTTGGTTTTTTAGTGCTGTAAATGCATTTTCAGCTCGCGCTGTACACATTTGCTATGAGAGGCATTATCTCATAAGGGAAATATTGGACAATCAAATTAATGACTGCCCAGGCTTCAGGATGTCTTTTTACACTATATAAAGGTGGAAATTTACATTGGAAACGTTTGGTTTAGCTGTTATAAAAGTTTGGTTTTTTAGTGCTGAAAATGCATTTTCAGCTTGCACTGTACACATTTGCTATGTGAGGCATTATCTCATAAGGGAAATACTGGACAATCAAATTAATGACTTCCCAGGCTTCAGGATGCATTTTTACACTCTATAAATGTGGAAATTTACATTGGAAACGTTTGGTTTAGCTGTTAATGAAGTTTCGTTTTTTTAGTGCTGAAAATTCATTGTCTGCTGGCGCTGTACACCTTTTCTAAGTGTTGCAATATCTCATGAAGGAAATACTGGACAATCAAATTAATGACTTTCCAGGCTTCAGGATGCCTTTCTACACTATATAAAGGTGGAAATTTACATTGGAAACGTTTGGTTTAGCTGTTATAAAAGTTTGGGTTTTTAGTGCTGTAAATGCATTTTCAGCTCGCGCTGTACACATTTGCTATGAGAGGCATTATCTCATAAGGGAAATATTGGACAATCAAATTAATGACTGCCCAGGCTTCAGGATGTCTTTTTACACTATATAAAGGTGGAAATTTACATTGGAAACGTTTAGTTTAGCTGTTATAAAAGTTTGTTTTTTTAGTGCTGTAAATGCATTTTCAGCTCGCGCTGTACACATTTGCTATGAGAGGCATTATCTCATAAGGGAAATATTGGACAATCAAATTAATGACTGCCCAGGCTTCAGGATGTCTTTTTACACTATATAAAGGTGGAAATTTACATTGGAAACGTTTAGTTTAGCTGTTATAAAAGTTTGTTTTTTTAGTGCTGAAAATGCATTTTCAGCTCGCACTGTACACATTTGCTATGTGAGGCATTATCTCATAAGGGAAATACTGGACAATCAAATTAATGACTTCCCAGGCTTCAGGATGCCTTTTTACACTCTATAAATGTGGAAATTTACATTGGAAACGTTTGGTTTAGCTGTTAATGAAGTTTCGTTTTTTTAGTGCTGAAAATTCATTGTCTGCTGGCGCTGTACACTTTTTCTAAGTGTTGCAATATCTCATGAAGGAAATACTGGACAATCAAATTAATGACTTTCCAGGCTTCAGGATGCCTTTCTACACTATATAAAGGTGGAAATTTACATTGGAAACGTTTGGTTTAGCTGTTATAAAAGTTTGGTTTTTTAGTGCTGTAAATGCATTTTCAGCTCGCGCTGTACACATTTGCTATGAGAGGCATTATCTCATAAGGGAAATATTGGACAATCAAATTAATGACTGCCCAGGCTTCAGGATGTCTTTTTACACTATATAAAGGTGGAAATTTACATTGGAAACGTTTAGTTTAGCTGTTATAAAAGTTTGTTTTTTTAGTGCTGTAAATGCATTTTCAGCTCGCGCTGTACACATTTGCTATGTGAGGCATTATCTCATAAGGGAAATACTGGACAATCAAATTAATGACTGCCCAGGCTTCAGGATGTCTTTTTACACTATATAAAGGTGGAAATTTACATTGGAAACGTTTGGTTTAGCTGTTATAAAAGTTTGGTTTTTTAGTGCTGAAAATGCATTTTCAGCTCGCACTGTACACATTTGCTATGTGAGGCATTATCTCATAAGGGAAATACTGGACAATCAAATTAATGACTTCCCAGGCTTCAGGATGCATTTTTACACTCTATAAATGTGGAAATTTACATTGGAAACGTTTGGTTTAGCTGTTAATGAAGTTTCGTTTTTTTAGTGCTGAAAATTCATTGTCTGCTGGCGCTGTACACTTTTTCTAAGTGTTGCAATATCTCATGAAGGAAATACTGGACAATCAAATTAATGACTTTCCAGGCTTCAGGATGCCTTTCTACACTATATAAAGGTGGAAATTTACATTGGAAACGTTTGGTTTAGCTGTTATAAAAGTTTGGTTTTTTAGTGCTGTAAATGCATTTTCAGCTCGCGCTGTACACATTTGCTATGAGAGGCATTATCTCATAAGGGAAATATTGGACAATCAAATTAATGACTGCCCAGGCTTCAGGATGTCTTTTTACACTATATAAAGGTGGAAATTTACATTGGAAACGTTTAGTTTAGCTGTTAATGAAGTTTCGTTTTTTTAGTGCTGGAAATTCATTGTCTGCTGGCGCTGTACACTTTTTCTAAGTGTTGCAATATCTCATGAAGGAAATACTGGACAATCAAATTAATGACTTTCCAGGCTTCAGGATGCCTTTCTACACTATATAAAGGTGGAAATTTACATTGGAAACGTTTGGTTTAGCTGTTATAAAAGTTTGGTTTTTTAGTGCTGTAAATGCATTTTCAGCTCGCGCTGTACACATTTGCTATGAGAGGCATTATCTCATAAGGGAAATATTGGACAATCAAATTAATGACTGCCCAGGCTTCAGGATGTCTTTTTACACTATATAAAGGTGGAAATTTACATTGGAAACGTTTAGTTTAGCTGTTAATGAAGTTTCGGTTCTTTAGTGCTGAAAATTCATTGTCTGCTGGCGCTGTACACTTTTTCTAAGTGTTGCAATATCTCATGAAGGAAATACTGGACAATCAAATTAATCACTTTCCAGGCTTCAGGATGCCTTTCTACACTATATAAAGGTGGAAATTTACATTGGAAACGTTTGGTTTAGCTGTTATAAAAGTTTGGTTTTTTAGTGCTGTAAATGCATTTTCAGCTCGCGCTGTACACATTTGCTATGTGAGGCATTATCTCATAAGGGAAATACTGGACAATCAAATTAATGACTTCCCAGGCTTCAGGATGCCTTTTTACACTCTATAAATGTGGAAATTTACATTGGAAACGTTTGGTTTAGCTGTTAATGAAGTTTCGTTTTTTTAGTGCTGAAAATTCATTGTCTGCTGGCGCTGTACACTTTTTCTAAGTTTTGCAATATCTCATGTAGGAAATACTGGACAATCAAATTAATGACTTTCCAGGCTTCAGGATGCCTTTCTACACTATATAAAGGTGGAAATTTACATTGGAAACGTTTGGTTTAGCTGTTATAAAAGTTTGTTTTTTTAGTGCTGTAAATGCATTTTCAGCTCGCGCTGTACACATTTGCTATGTGAGGCATTATCTCATAAGGGAAATACTGGACAATCAAATTAATGACTGCCCAGGCTTCAGGATGTCTTTTTACACTATATAAAGGTGGAAATTTACATTGGAAACGTTTGGTTTAGCTGTTATAAAAGTTTGGTTTTTTTAGTGCTGAAAATTCATTGTCTGCTGGCGCTGTACACTTTTTCTAAGTGTTGCAATATCTCATGAAGGAAATACTGGACAATCAAATTAATGACTTTCCAGGCTCCAGGATGCCTTTCTACACTATATAAAGGTGGAAATTTACATTGGAAACGTTTGGTTTAGCTGTTATAAAAGTTTGTTTTTTTAGTGCTGTAAATGCATTTTCAGCTCGCGCTGTACACATTTGCTATGTGAGGCATTATCTCATAAGGGAAATACTGGACAATCAAATTAATGACTGCCCAGGCTTCAGGATGTCTTTTTACACTATATAAAGGTGGAAATTTACATTGGAAACGTTTGGTTTAGCTGTTATAAAAGTTTGGTTTTTTTAGTGCTGAAAATTCATTGTCTGCTGGCGCTGTACACTTTTTCTAAGTGTTGCAATATCTCATGAAGGAAATACTGGACAATCAAATTAATGACTTTCCAGGCTTCAGGATGCCTTTCTACACTATATAAAGGTAGAAATTTACATTGGAAACGTTTGGTTTAGCTGTTATAAAAGTTTGGTTTTTTAGTGCTGTAAATGCATTTTCAGCTCGCGCTGTACACATTTGCTATGAGAGGCATTATCTCATAAGGGAAATATTGGACAATCAAATTAATGACTGCGCAGGCTTCAGGATGTCTTTTTACACTATATAAAGGTGGAAATTTACATTGGAAACGTTTGGTTTAGCTGTTATAAAAGTTTGGTTTTTTAGTGCTGTAAATGCATTTTCAGCTCGCGCTGTACACATTTGCTATGAGAGGCATTATCTCATAAGGGAAATATTGGACAATCAAATTAATGGCTGCCCGGGCTTCAGGATGTCTTTTTACACTATATAAAGGTGGAAATTTACATTGGAAACGTTTAGTTTAGCTGTTAATGAAGTTTCGTTTTTTTAGTGCTGAAAATTCATTGTCTGCTGGCGCTGTACACTTTTTCTAAATGTTGCAATATCTCATGAAGGAAATACTGGACAATCAAATTAATGACTTTCCAGGCTTCAGGATGCCTTTCTACACTATATAAAGGTGGAAATTTACATTGGAAACGTTTGGTTTAGCTGTTATAAAAGTTTGGTTTTTTTAGTGCTGTAAATGCATTTTCAGCTCGCGCTGTACACATTTGCTATGAGAGGCATTATCTCATCAGGGAAATATTGGACAATCAAATTAATGACTGCCCAGGCTTCAGGATGTCTTTTTACACTATATAAAGGTGGAAACTTACATTGGAAACGTTTGGTTTAGGTGTTATATAAGTTTGGTTTTTTAGTGCTGAAAATGCATTTTCAGCTCGCACTGTACACATTTGCTATGTGAGGCATTATCTCATAAGGGAAATACTGGACAATCAAATTAATGACTTCCCAGGCTTCAGGATGCCTTTTTACACTCTATAAATGTGGAAATTTACATTGGAAACGTTTGGTTTAGCTGTTAATGAAGTTTCGTTTTTTTAGTGCTGAAAATTCATTGTCTGCTGGCGCTGTACACTTTTTCTAAGTGTTGCAATATCTCATGAAGGAAATACTGGACAATCAAATTAATGACTTTCCAGGCTTCAGGATGCCTTTCTACACTATATAATGGTGGAAATTTAAATTGGAAACGTTTGGTTTAGCTGTTATAAAAGTTTGGTTTTTTAGAGCTGTAAATGCATTTTCAGCTCGCGCTGTACACATTTGCTATGAGAGGCATTATCTCATAAGGGAAATATTGGACAATCAAATTAATGACTGCCCAGGCTTCAGGATGTCTTTTTACACTATATAAAGGTGGAAATTTACATTGGAAACGTTTGGTTTAGCTGTTATAAAAGTTTGTTTTTTTAGTGCTGTAAATGCATTTTCAGCTCGCACTGTACACATTTGCTATGAGAGGCATTATCTCATAAGGGAAATATTGGACAATCAAATTAATGACTGCCCAGGCTTCAGGATGTCTTTTTACACTATATAAAGGTGGAAATTTACATTGGAAACGTTTACTTTAGCTGTTAATGAAGTTTCGTTTATTTAGTGCTGAAAATTCATTGTCTGCTGGCGCTGTACACTTTTTCTAAGTGTTGCGATATCTCATGAAGGAAATACTGGACAATCAAATTAATGACTTTCCAGGCTTCAGGATGCCTTTCTACACTATATAAAGGTGGAAATTTACATTGGAAACGTTTGGTTTAGCTGTTATAAAAGTTTGTTTTTTTAGTGCTGTAAATGCATTTTCAGCTCGCACTGTACACATTTGCTATGTGAGGCATTATCTCATAAGGGAAATACTGGACAATCAAATTAATGACTTCCCAGGCTTCAGGATGCCTTTTTACACTCTATAAATGTGGAAATTTACATTGGAAACGTTTGGTTTAGCTGTTAATGAAGTTTCGTTTTTTTAGTGCTGAAAATTCATTGTCTGCTGGCGCTGTACACTTTTTCTAAGTGTTGCAATATCTCATGAAGGAAATACTGGACAATCAAATTAATGACTTTCCAGGCTTCAGGATGCCTTTCTACACTATATAAAGGTGGAAATTTACATTGGAAACGTTTGGTTTAGCTGTTATAAAAGTTTGGTTTTTTAGTGCTGTAAATGCATTTTCAGCTCGCGCTGTACACATTTGCTATGAGAGGCATTATCTCATAAGGGAAATATTGGACAATCAAATTAATGACTGCCCAGGCTTCAGGATGTCCTTTTACACTATATAAAGGTGGAAATTTACATTTGAAACGTTTGGTTTAGCTGTTATAAAAGTTTGGTTTTTTAGTGCTGAAAATGCATTTTCAGCTCGCGCTGTACACATTTGCTATGAGAGGCATTATCTCATAAGGGAAATATTGGACAATCAAATTAATGACTGCCCAGGCTTCAGGATGTCTTTTTACACTATATAAAGGTGGAAATTTACATTGGAAACGTTTGGTTTAGCTGTTATAAAAGTTTGGTTTTTTAGTGCTGTAAATGCATTTTCAGCTCGCGCTGTACACATTTGCTATGAGAGGCATTATCTCATAAGGGAAATATTGGACAATCAAATTAATGACTGCCCAGGCTTCAGGATGTCTTTTTACACTATATAAAGGTGGAAATTTACATTGGAAACGTTTGGTTTAGGTGTTATATAAGTTTGGTTTTTTAGTGCTGAAAATGCATTTTCAGCTCGCACTGTACACATTTGCTATGTGAGGCATTATCTCATAAGGGAAATACTGGACAATCAAATTAATGACTTCCCAGGCTTCAGGATGCCTTTTTACACTCTATAAATGTGGAAATTTACATTGGAAACGTTTGGTTTAGCTGTTAATGAAGTTTCGTTTTTTTAGTGCTGAAAATTCATTGTCTGCTGGCGCTGTACACTTTTTCTAAGTTTTGCAATATCTCATGTAGGAAATACTGGACAATCAAATTAATGACTTTCCAGGCTTCAGGATGCCTTTCTACACTATATAAAGGTGGAAATTTACATTGGAAACGTTTGGTTTAGCTGTTATAAAAGTTTGTTTTTTTAGTGCTGTAAATGCATTTTCAGCTCGCGCTGTACACATTTGCTATGTGAGGCATTATCTCATAAGGGAAATACTGGACAATCAAATTAATGACTGCCCAGGCTTCAGGATGTCTTTTTACACTATATAAAGGTGGAAATTTACATTGGAAACGTTTGGTTTAGCTGTTATAAAAGTTTGGTTTTTTTAGTGCTGAAAATTCATTGTCTGCTGGCGCTGTACACTTTTTCTAAGTGTTGCAATATCTCATGAAGGAAATACTGGACAATCAAATTAATGACTTTCCAGGCTCCAGGATGCCTTTCTACACTATATAAAGGTGGAAATTTACATTGGAAACGTTTGGTTTAGCTGTTATAAAAGTTTGGTGTTTTAGTGCTGTAAATGCATTTTCAGCTCGCGCTGTACACATTTGCTATGAGAGGCATTATCTCATAAGGGAAATATTGGACAATCAAATTAATGACTGCCCAGGCTTCAGGATGTCTTTTTACACTATATAAAGGTGGAAATTTACATTGGAAACGTTTAGTTTAGCTGTTAATGAAGTTTCGTTTTTTTAGTGCTGAAAATTCATTGTCTACTGGCGCTGTACACTTTTTCTAAGTGTTGCAATATCTCATGAAGGAAATACTGGACAATCAAATTAATGACTTTCCAGGCTTCAGGATGCCTTTCTACACTATATAAAGGTGGAAATTTACATTGGAAACGTTTGGTTTAGCTGTTATAAAAGTTTGGTTTTTTAGTGCTGTAAATGCATTTTCAGCTCGCGCTGTACACATTTGCTATGAGAGGCATTATCTCATAAGGGAAATATTGGACAATCAAATTAATGACTGCCCAGGCTTCAGGATGTCTTTTTACACTATATAAAGGTGGAAATTTACATTGGAAACGTTTGGTTTAGCTGTTATAAAAGTTTGGTTTTTTAGTGCTGAAAATGCATTTTCAGCTCGCACTGTACACATTTGCTATGTGAGGCATTATCTCATAAGGGAAATACTGGACAATCAAATTAATGACTTCCCAGGCTTCAGGATGCATTTTTACACTATAAATGTGGAAATTTACATTGGAAACGTTTGGTTTAGCTGTTATAAAAGTTTGTTTTTTTAGTGCTGTAAATGCATTTTCAGCTCGCGCTGTACACATTTGCTATGTGAGGCATTATCTCATAAGGGAAATACTGGACAATCAAATTAATGACTGCCCAGGCTTCAGGATGTCTTTTTACACTATATAAAGGTGGAAATTTACATTGGAAACGTTTGATTTAGCTGTTATAAAAGTTTGGTTTTTTAGTGCTGAAAATGCATTTTCAGCTCGCACTGTACACATTTGCTATGTGAGGCATTATCTCATAAGGGAAATACTGGACAATCAAATTAATGACTTCCCAGGCTTCAGGATGCCTTTTTACACTCTATAAATGTGGAAATTTACATTGGAAACGTTTGGTTTAGCTGTTAATGAAGTTTCGTTTTTTTAGTGCTGAAAATTCATTGTCTGCTGGCGCTGTACACTTTTTCTAAGTGTTGCAATATCTCATGAAGGAAATACTGGACAATCAAATTAATGACTTTCCAGGCTTCAGGATGCCTTTCTACACTATATAAAGGTGGAAATTTACATTGGAAACGTTTGGTTTAGCTGTTATAAAAGTTTGGTTTTTTAGTGCTGTAAATGCATTTTCAGCTCGCGCTGTACACATTTGCTATGAGAGGCATTATCTCATAAGGGAAATATTGGACAATCAAATTAATGACTGCCCAGGCTTCAGGATGTCTTTTTACACTATATAAAGGTGGAAATTTACATTGGAAACGTTTAGTTTAGCTGTTAATGAAGTTTCGTTTTTTTAGTGCTGGAAATTCATTGTCTGCTGGCGCTGTACACTTTTTCTAAGTGTTGCAATATCTCATGAAGGAAATACTGGACAATCAAATTAAAGACTTTCCAGGCTTCAGGATGCCTTTTTACACTATATAAAGGTGGAAATTTACATTGGAAACGTTTGGTTTAGCTGTTATAAAAGTTTGGTTTTTTAGTGCTGTAAATGCATTTTCAGCTCGCGCTGTACACATTTGCTATGAGAGGCATTATCTCATAAGGGAAATATTGGACAATCAAATTAATGACTGCCCAGGCTTCAGGATGTCTTTTTACACTATATAAAGGTGGAAATTTACATTGGAAATATTTAGTTTAGCTGTTAATGAAGTTTCGTTTTTTTAGTGCTGAAAATTCATTGTCTGCTGGCGCTGTACACTTTTTCTAAGTGTTGCAATATCTCATGAAGGAAATACTGGACAATCAAATTAATGACTTTCCAGGCTTCAGGATGCCTTTCTACACTATATAAAGGTGGAAATTTACATTGGAAACGTTTGGTTTAGCTGTTATAAAAGTTTGTTTTTTTAGTGCTGTAAATGCATTTTCAGCTCGCGCTGTACACATTTGCTATGAGAGGCATTATCTCATAAGGGAAATATTGGACAATCAAATTAATGACTGCCCAGGCTTCAGGATGTCTTTTTACACTATATAAAGGTGGAAATTTACATTGGAAACGTTTGGTTTAGCTGTTATAAAAGTTTGGTTTTTTAGTGCTGTAAATGCATTTTCAGCTCGCGCTGTACACATTTGCTATGAGAGGCATTATCTCATAAGGGAAATATTGGACAATCAAATTAATGACTGCCCAGGCTTCAGGATGTCTTTTTACACTATATAAAGGTGGAAATTTACATTGGAAACGTTTGGTTTAGCTGTTATAAAAGTTTGGTTTTTTAGTGCTGAAAATGCATTTTCAGCTCGCACTGTACACATTTGCTATGTGAGGCATTATCTCATAAGGGAAATACTGGACAATCAAATTAATGACTTCCCAGGCTTCAGGATGCATTTTTACACTCTATAAATGTGGAAATTTACATTGGAAACGTTTGGTTTAGCTGTTATAAAAGTTTGTTTTTTTAGTGCTGTAAATGCATTTTCAGCTCGCGCTGTACACATTTGCTATGTGAGGCATTATCTCATAAGGGAAATACTGGACAATCAAATTAATGACTGCCCAGGCTTCAGGATGTCTTTTTACACTATATAAAGGTGGAAATTTACATTGGAAACGTTTGGTTTAGCTGTTATAAAAGTTTGGTTTTTTAGTGCTGAAAATGCATTTTCAGCTCGCACTGTACACATTTGCTATGTGAGGCATTATCTCATAAGGGAAATACTGGACAATCAAATTAATGACTTCCCAGGCTTCAGGATGCCTTTTTACACTCTATAAATGTGGAAATTTACATTGGAAACGTTTGGTTTAGCTGTTAATGAAGTTTCATTTTTTTAGTGCTGAAAATTCATTGTCTGCTGGCGCTGTACACTTTTTCTAAGTGTTGCAATATCTCATGAAGGAAATACTGGACAATCAAATTAATGACTTTCCAGGCTTCAGGATGCCTTTCTACACTATATAAAGGTGGAAATTTACATTGGAAACGTTTGGTTTAGCTGTTATAAAAGTTTGGTTTTTTAGTGCTGTAAATGCATTTTCAGCTCGCGCTGTACACATTTGCTATGAGAGGCATTATCTCATAAGGGAAATATTGGACAATCAAATTAATGACTGCCCAGGCTTCAGGATGTCTTTTTACACTATATAAAGGTGGAAATTTACATTGGAAACGTTTAGTTTAGCTGTTAATGAAGTTTCGTTTTTTTAGTGCTGGAAATTCATTGTCTGCTGGCGCTGTACACTTTTTCTAAGTGTTGCAATATCTCATGAAGGAAATACTGGACAATCAAATTAAAGACTTTCCAGGCTTCAGGATGCCTTTTTACACTATATAAAGGTGGAAATTTACATTGGAAACGTTTGGTTTAGCTGTTATAAAAGTTTGGTTTTTTAGTGCTGTAAATGCATTTTCAGCTCGCGCTGTACACATTTGCTATGAGAGGCATTATCTCATAAGGGAAATATTGGACAATCAAATTAATGACTGCCCAGGCTTCAGGATGTCTTTTTACACTATATAAAGGTGGAAATTTACATTGGAAACGTTTGATTTAGCTGTTATAAAAGTTTGGTTTTTTAGTGCTGAAAATGCATTTTCAGCTCGCACTGTACACATTTGCTATGTGAGGCATTATCTCATAAGGGAAATACTGGACAATCAAATTAATGACTTCCCAGGCTTCAGGATGCCTTTTTACACTCTATAAATGTGGAAATTTACATTGGAAACGTTTGGTTTAGCTGTTAATGAAGTTTCGTTTTTTTAGTGCTGAAAATTCATTGTCTGCTGGCGCTGTACACTTTTTCTAAGTGTTGCAATATCTCATGAAGGAAATACTGGACAATCAAATTAATGACTTTCCAGGCTTCAGGATGCCTTTCTACACTATATAAAGGTGGAAATTTACATTGGAAACGTTTGGTTTAGCTGTTATAAAAGTTTGGTTTTTTAGTGCTGTAAATGCATTTTCAGCTCGCGCTGTACACATTTGCTATGAGAGGCATTATCTCATAAGGGAAATATTGGACAATCAAATTAATGACTGCCCAGGCTTCAGGATGTCTTTTTACACTATATAAAGGTGGAAATTTACATTGGAAACGTTTAGTTTAGCTGTTAATGAAGTTTCGTTTTTTTAGTGCTGGAAATTCATTGTCTGCTGGCGCTGTACACTTTTTCTAAGTGTTGCAATATCTCATGAAGGAAATACTGGACAATCAAATTAAAGACTTTCCAGGCTTCAGGATGCCTTTTTACACTATATAAAGGTGGAAATTTACATTGGAAACGTTTGGTTTAGCTGTTATAAAAGTTTGGTTTTTTAGTGCTGTAAATGCATTTTCAGCTCGCGCTGTACACATTTGCTATGAGAGGCATTATCTCATAAGGGAAATATTGGACAATCAAATTAATGACTGCCCAGGCTTCAGGATGTCTTTTTACACTATATAAAGGTGGAAATTTACATTGGAAACATTTAGTTTAGCTGTTAATGAAGTTTCGTTTTTTTAGTGCTGAAAATTCATTGTCTGCTGGCGCTGTACACTTTTTCTAAGTGTTGCAATATCTCATGAAGGAAATACTGGACAATCAAATTAATGACTTTCCAGGCTTCAGGATGCCTTTCTACACTATATAAAGGTGGAAATTTACATTGGAAACGTTTGGTTTAGCTGTTATAAAAGTTTGTTTTTTTAGTGCTGTAAATGCATTTTCAGCTCGCGCTGTACACATTTGCTATGAGAGGCATTATCTCATAAGGGAAATATTGGACAATCAAATTAATGACTGCCCAGGCTTCAGGATGTCTTTTTACACTATATAAAGGTGGAAATTTACATTGGAAACGTTTGGTTTAGCTGTTATAAAAGTTTGGTTTTTTAGTGCTGTAAATGCATTTTCAGCTCGCGCTGTACACATTTGCTATGAGAGGCATTATCTCATAAGGGAAATATTGGACAATCAAATTAATGACTGCCCAGGCTTCAGGATGTCTTTTTACACTATATAAAGGTGGAAATTTACATTGGAAACGTTTGGTTTAGCTGTTATAAAAGTTTGGTTTTTTAGTGCTGAAAATGCATTTTCAGCTCGCACTGTACACATTTGCTATGTGAGGCATTATCTCATAAGGGAAATACTGGACAATCAAATTAATGACTTCCCAGGCTTCAGGATGCATTTTTACACTCTATAAATGTGGAAATTTACATTGGAAACGTTTGGTTTAGCTGTTATAAAAGTTTGTTTTTTTAGTGCTGTAAATGCATTTTCAGCTCGCGCTGTACACATTTGCTATGTGAGGCATTATCTCATAAGGGAAATACTGGACAATCAAATTAATGACTGCCCAGGCTTCAGGATGTCTTTTTACACTATATAAAGGTGGAAATTTACATTGGAAACGTTTGGTTTAGCTGTTATAAAAGTTTGGTTTTTTAGTGCTGAAAATGCATTTTCAGCTCGCACTGTACACATTTGCTATGTGAGGCATTATCTCATAAGGGAAATACTGGACAATCAAATTAATGACTTCCCAGGCTTCAGGATGCCTTTTTACACTCTATAAATGTGGAAATTTACATTGGAAACGTTTGGTTTAGCTGTTAATGAAGTTTCGTTTTTTTAGTGCTGAAAATTCATTGTCTGCTGGCGCTGTACACTTTTTCTAAGTGTTGCAATATCTCATGAAGGAAATACTGGACAATCAAATTAATGACTTTCCAGGCTTCAGGATGCCTTTCTACACTATATAAAGGTGGAAATTTACATTGGAAACGTTTGGTTTAGCTGTTATAAAAGTTTGGTTTTTTAGTGCTGTAAATGCATTTTCAGCTCGCGCTGTACACATTTGCTATGAGAGGCATTATCTCATAAGGGAAATATTGGACAATCAAATTAATGACTGCCCAGGCTTCAGGATGTCTTTTTACACTATATAAAGGTGGAAATTTACATTGGAAACGTTTAGTTTAGCTGTTAATGAAGTTTCGTTTTTTTAGTGCTGGAAATTCATTGTCTGCTGGCGCTGTACACTTTTTCTAAGTGTTGCAATATCTCATGAAGGAAATACTGGACAATCAAATTAAAGACTTTCCAGGCTTCAGGATGCCTTTTTACACTATATAAAGGTGGAAATTTACATTGGAAACGTTTGGTTTAGCTGTTATAAAAGTTTGGTTTTTTAGTGCTGTAAATGCATTTTCAGCTCGCGCTGTACACATTTGCTATGAGAGGCATTATCTCATAAGGGAAATATTGGACAATCAAATTAATGACTGCCCAGGCTTCAGGATGTCTTTTTACACTATATAAAGGTGGAAATTTACATTGGAAACATTTAGTTTAGCTGTTAATGAAGTTTCGTTTTTTTAGTGCTGAAAATTCATTGTCTGCTGGCGCTGTACACTTTTTCTAAGTGTTGCAATATCTCATGAAGGAAATACTGGACAATTAAATTAATGACTTTCCAGGCTTCAGGATGCCTTTCTACACTATATAAAGGTGGAAATTTACATTGGAAACGTTTGGTTTAGCTGTTATAAAAGTTTGTTTTTTTAGTGCTGTAAATGCATTTTCAG
This sequence comes from Idiotropiscis lumnitzeri, assembly GCF_059441095.1. Lineage (NCBI taxonomy): Eukaryota > Metazoa > Chordata > Actinopteri > Syngnathiformes > Syngnathidae > Idiotropiscis > Idiotropiscis lumnitzeri. The sequence goes on along the minus strand of NW_028283743.1, from coordinate 299,731 downwards.
CTCGCGCTGTACACATTTGCTATGAGAGGCATTATCTCATAAGGGAAATATTGGACAATCAAATTAATGACTGCCCAGGCTTCAGGATGTCTTTTTACACTATATAAAGGTGGAAATTTACATTGGAAACGTTTGGTTTAGCTGTTATAAAAGTTTGGTTTTTTAGTGCTGTAAATGCATTTTCAGCTCGCGCTGTACACATTTGCTATGAGAGGCATTATCTCATAAGGGAAATATTGGACAATCAAATTAATGGCTGCCCGGGCTTCAGGATGTCTTTTTACACTATATAAAGGTGGAAATTTACATTGGAAACGTTTAGTTTAGCTGTTAATGAAGTTTCGTTTTTTTAGTGCTGAAAATTCATTGTCTGCTGGCGCTGTACACTTTTTCTAAATGTTGCAATATCTCATGAAGGAAATACTGGACAATCAAATTAAGGACTTTCCAGGCTTCAGGATGCCTTTCTACACTATATAAAGGTGGAAATTTACATTGGAAACGTTTGGTTTAGCTGTTATAAAAGTTTGGTTTTTTAGTGCTGTAAATGCATTTTCAGCTCGCGCTGTACACATTTGCTATGAGAGGCATTATCTCATAAGGGAAATATTGGACAATCAAATTAATGACTGCCCAGGCTTCAGGATGTCTTTTTACACTATATAAAGGAGGAAATTTACATTGGAAACGTTTGGTTTAGGTGTTATAAAAGTTTGGTTTTTTAGTGCTGAAAATGCATTTTCAGCTCGCGCTGTACACATTTGCAATGAGAGGTATTATCTCATAAGGGAAATACTGGACAATCAAATTAATTACTTCCCAGGCTTCAGGATGCCTTTTTACACTCTATAAATGTGGAAATTTACATTGGAAACGTTTGGTTTAGCTGTTAATGAAGTTTCGTTTTTTTTAGTGCTGAAAATTCATTGTCTGCTGGCGCTGTACACTTTTTCTAAGTGTTGCAATATCTCATGAAGGAAATACTGGACAATCAAATTAATGACTTTCCAGGCTTCAGGATGCCTTTCTACACTATATAAAGGTGGAAATTTACATTGGAAACGTTTGGTTTAGCTGTTATAAAAGTTTGGTTTTTTAGTGCTGTAAATGCATTTTCAGCTCGCGCTGTACACATTTGCTATGAGAGGCATTATCTCATAAGGGAAATATTGGACAATCAAATTAATGACTGCCCAGGCTTCAGGATGTCTTTTTACACTATATAAAGGTGGAAATTTACATTGGAAACGTTTGGTTTAGCTGTTATAAAAGTTTGTTTTTTTAGTGCTGTAAATGCATTTTCAGCTCGCACTGTACACATTTGCTATGAGAGGCATTATCTCATAAGGGAAATATTGGACAATCAAATTAATGACTGCCCAGGCTTCAGGATGTCTTTTTACACTATATAAAGGTGGAAATTTACATTGGAAACGTTTACTTTAGCTGTTAATGAAGTTTCGTTTATTTAGTGCTGAAAATTCATTGTCTGCTGGCGCTGTACACTTTTTCTAAGTGTTGCAATATCTCATGAAGGAAATACTGGACAATCAAATTAATGACTTTCCAGGCTTCAGGATGCCTTTCTACACTATATAAAGGTGGAAATTTACATTGGAAACGTTTGGTTTAGCTGTTATAAAAGTTTGTTTTTTTAGTGCTGTAAATGCATTTTCAGCTCGCACTGTACACATTTGCTATGTGAGGCATTATCTCATAAGGGAAATACTGGACAATCAAATTAATGACTTCCCAGGCTTCAGGATGCCTTTTTACACTCTATAAATGTGGAAATTTACATTGGAAACGTTTGGTTTAGCTGTTAATGAAGTTTCGTTTTTTTTAGTGCTGAAAATTCATTGTCTGCTGGCGCTGTACACTTTTTCTAAGTGTTGCAATATCTCATGAAGGAAATACTGGACAATCAAATTAATGACTTTCCAGGCTTCAGGATGCCTTTCTACACTATATAAAGGTGGAAATTTACATTGGAAACGTTTGGTTTAGCTGTTATAAAAGTTTGGTTTTTTAGTGCTGTAAATGCATTTTCAGCTCGCGCTGTACACATTTGCTATGAGAGGCATTATCTCATAAGGGAAATATTGGACAATCAAATTAATGACTGCCCAGGATTCAGGATGTCTTTTTACACTATATAAAGGTGGAAATTTACATTGGAAACGTTTGGTTTAGCTGTTATAAAAGTTTGTTTTTTTAGTGCTGTAAATGCATTTTCAGCTCGCGCTGTACACATTTGCTATGAGAGGCATTATCTCATAAGGGAAATATTGGACAATCAAATTAATGACTGCCCAGGCTTCAGGATGTCTTTTTACACTATATAAAGGTGGAAATTTACATTGGAAACGTTTGGTTTAGGTGTTATATAAGTTTGTTTTTTTAGTGCTGAAAATGCATTTTCAGCTCGCACTGTACACATTTGCTATGTGAGGCATTATCTCATAAGGGAAATACTGGACAATCAAATTAATGACTTCCCAGGCTTCAGGATGCCTTTTTACACTATATAAAGGTGGAAATTTACATTGGAAACGTTTGGTTTAGCTGTTATAAAAGTTTGGTTTTTTTAGTGCTGAAAATTCATTGTCTGCTGGCGCTGTACACTTTTTCTAAGTGTTGCAATATCTCATGAAGGAAATACTGGACAATCAAATTAATGACTTTCCAGGCTCCAGGATGCCTTTCTACACTATATAAAGGTGGAAATTTACATTGGAAACGTTTGGTTTAGCTGTTATAAAAGTTTGGTTTTTTAGTGCTGTAAATGCATTTTCAGCTCGCGCTGTACACATTTGCTATGAGAGGCATTATCTCATAAGGGAAATATTGGACAATCATATTAATGACTGCCCAGGCTTCAGGATGTCTTTTTACACTATATAAAGGTGGAAATTTACATTGGAAACGTTTAGTTTAGCTGTTAATGAAGTATCGTTTTTTTAGTGCTGAAAATTCATTGTCTACTGGCGCTGTACACTTTTTCTAAGTGTTGCAATATCTCATGAAGGAAATACTGGACAATCAAATTAATGACTTTCCAGGCTTCAGGATGCCTTTCTACACTATATAAAGGTGGAAATTTACATTGGAAACGTTTGGTTTAGCTGTTATAAAAGTTTGGTTTTTTAGTGCTGTAAATGCATTTTCAGCTCGCGCTGTACACATTTGCTATGAGAGGCATTATCTCATAAGGGAAATATTGGACAATCAAATTAATGACTGCCCAGGCTTCAGGATGTCTTTTTACACTATATAAATGTGGAAATTTACATTGGAAACGTTTGGTTTAGCTGTTATAAAAGTTTGGTTTTTTAGTGCTGAAAATGCATTTTCAGCTCGCACTGTACACATTTGCTATGTGAGGCATTATCTCATAAGGGAAATACTGGACAATCAAATTAATGACTTCCCAGGCTTCAGGATGCATTTTTACACTCTATAAATGTGGAAATTTACATTGGAAACGTTTGGTTTAGCTGTTATAAAAGTTTGTTTTTTTAGTGCTGTAAATGCATTTTCAGCTCGCGCTGTACACATTTGCTATGTGAGGCATTATCTCATAAGGGAAATACTGGACAATCAAATTAATGACTGCCCAGGCTTCAGGATGTCTTTTTACACTATATAAAGGTGGAAATTTACATTGGAAACGTTTGGTTTAGCTGTTACAAAAGTTTGGTTTTTTAGTGCTGAAAATGCATTTTCAGCTCGCACTGTACACATTTGCTATGTGAGGCATTATCTCATAAGGGAAATACTGGACAATCAAATTAATGACTTCCCAGGCTTCAGGATGCCTTTTTACACTCTATAAATGTGGAAATTTACATTGGAAACGTTTGGTTTAGCTGTTAATGAAGTTTCGTTTTTTTAGTGCTGAAAATTCATTGTCTGCTGGCGCTGTACACTTTTTCTAAGTGTTGCAATATCTCATGAAGGAAATACTGGACAATCAAATTAATGACTTTCCAGGCTTCAGGATGCCTTTCTACACTATATAAAGGTGGAAATTTACATTGGAAACGTTTGGTTTAGCTGTTATAAAAGTTTGTTTTTTTAGTGCTGTAAATGCATTTTCAGCTCGCGCTGTACACATTTGCTATGAGAGGCATTATCTCATAAGGGAAATATTGGACAATCAAATTAATGACTGCCCAGGCTTCAGGATGTCTTTTTACACTATATAAAGGTGGAAATTTACATTGGAAACGTTTAGTTTAGCTGTTAATGAAGTTTCGTTTTTTTAGTGCTGGAAATTCATTGTCTGCTGGCGCTGTACACTTTTTCTAAGTGTTGCAATATCTCATGAAGGAAATACTGGACAATCAAATTAATGACTTTCCAGGCTTCAGGATGCCTTTCTACACTATATAAAGGTGGAAATTTACATTGGAAACGTTTGGTTTAGCTGTTATAAAAGTTTGGTTTTTTAGTGCTGTAAATGCATTTTCAGCTCGCGCTGTACACATTTGCTATGAGAGGCATTATCTCATAAGGGAAATATTGGACAATCAAATTAATGACTGCCCAGGCTTCAGGATGTCTTTTTACACTATATAAAGGTGGAAATTTACATTGGAAACGTTTAGTTTAGCTGTTAATGAAGTTTCGTTTTTTTAGTGCTGGAAATTCATTGTCTGCTGGCGCTGTACACTTTTTCTAAGTGTTGCAATATCTCATGAAGGAAATACTGGACAATCAAATTAAAGACTTTCCAGGCTTCAGGATGCCTTTTTACACTATATAAAGGTGGAAATTTACATTGGAAACGTTTGGTTTAGCTGTTATAAAAGTTTGGTTTTTTAGTGCTGTAAATGCATTTTCAGCTCGCGCTGTACACATTTGCTATGAGAGGCATTATCTCATAAGGGAAATATTGGACAATCAAATTAATGACTGCCCAGGCTTCAGGATGTCTTTTTACACTATATAAAGGTGGAAATTTACATTGGAAACATTTAGTTTAGCTGTTAATGAAGTTTCGTTTTTTTAGTGCTGAAAATTCATTGTCTGCTGGCGCTGTACACTTTTTCTAAGTGTTGCAATATCTCATGAAGGAAATACTGGACAATCAAATTAAAGACTTTCCAGGCTTCAGGATGCCTTTTTACACTATATAAAGGTGGAAATTTACATTGGAAACGTTTGGTTTAGCTGTTATAAAAGTTTGGTTTTTTAGTGCTGTAAATGCATTTTCAGCTCGCGCTGTACACATTTGCTATGAGAGGCATTATCTCATAAGGGAAATATTGGACAATCAAATTAATGACTGCCCAGGCTTCAGGATGTCTTTTTACACTATATAAAGGTGGAAATTTACATTGGAAACATTTAGTTTAGCTGTTAATGAAGTTTTGTTTTTTTAGTGCTGAAAATTCATTGTCTGCTGGCGCTGTACACTTTTTCTAAGTGTTGCAATATCTCATGAAGGAAATACTGGACAATCAAATTAATGACTTTCCAGGCTTCAGGATGCCTTTCTACACTATATAAAGGTGGAAATTTACATTGGAAACGTTTGGTTTAGCTGTTATAAAAGTTTGTTTTTTTAGTGCTGTAAATGCATTTTCAGCTCGCGCTGTACACATTTGCTATGAGAGGCATTATCTCATAAGGGAAATATTGGACAATCAAATTAATGACTGCCCAGGCTTCAGGATGTCTTTTTACACTATATAAAGGTGGAAATTTACATTGGAAACGTTTGGTTTAGCTGTTATAAAAGTTTGGTTTTTTAGTGCTGTAAATGCATTTTCAGCTCGCGCTGTACACATTTGCTATGAGAGGCATTATCTCATAAGGGAAATATTGGACAATCAAATTAATGACTGCCCAGGCTTCAGGATGTCTTTTTACACTATATAAATGTGGAAATTTACATTGGAAACGTTTGGTTTAGCTGTTATAAAAGTTTGTTTTTTTAGTGCTGTAAATGCATTTTCAGCTCGCGCTGTACACATTTGCTATGTGAGGCATTATCTCATAAGGGAAATACTGGACAATCAAATTAATGACTGCCCAGGCTTCAGGATGTCTTTTTACACTATATAAAGGTGGAAATTTACATTGGAAACGTTTGGTTTAGCTGTTATAAAAGTTTGGTTTTTTAGTGCTGAAAATGCATTTTCAGCTCGCACTGTACACATTTGCTATGTGAGGCATTATCTCATAAGGGAAATACTGGACAATCAAATTAATGACTTCCCAGGCTTCAGGATGCCTTTTTACACTCTATAAATGTGGAAATTTACATTGGAAACGTTTGGTTTAGCTGTTAATGAAGTTTCGTTTTTTTAGTGCTGAAAATTCATTGTCTGCTGGCGCTGTACACTTTTTCTAAGTGTTGCAATATCTCATGAAGGAAATACTGGACAATCAAATTAATGACTTTCCAGGCTTCAGGATGCATTTTTACACTCTATAAATGTGGAAATTTACATTGGAAACGTTTGGTTTAGCTGTTATAAAAGTTTGTTTTTTTAGTGCTGTAAATGCATTTTCAGCTCGCGCTGTACACATTTGCTATGTGAGGCATTATCTCATAAGGGAAATACTGGACAATCAAATTAATGACTGCCCAGGCTTCAGGATGTCTTTTTACACTATATAAAGGTGGAAATTTACATTGGAAACGTTTGGTTTAGCTGTTATAAAAGTTTGGTTTTTTAGTGCTGAAAATGCATTTTCAGCTCGCACTGTACACATTTGCTATGTGAGGCATTATCTCATAAGGGAAATACTGGACAATCAAATTAATGACTTCCCAGGCTTCAGGATGCCTTTTTACACTCTATAAATGTGGAAATTTACATTGGAAACGTTTGGTTTAGCTGTTAATGAAGTTTCGTTTTTTTAGTGCTGAAAATTCATTGTCTGCTGGCGCTGTACACTTTTTCTAAGTGTTGCAATATCTCATGAAGGAAATACTGGACAATCAAATTAATGACTTTCCAGGCTTCAGGATGCCTTTCTACACTATATAAAGGTGGAAATTTACATTGGAAACGTTTGGTTTAGCTGTTATAAAAGTTTGGTTTTTTAGTGCTGTAAATGCATTTTCAGCTCGCGCTGTACACATTTGCTATGAGAGGCATTATCTCATAAGGGAAATATTGGACAATCAAATTAATGACTGCCCAGGCTTCAGGATGTCTTTTTACACTATATAAAGGTGGAAATTTACATTGGAAACGTTTAGTTTAGCTGTTAATGAAGTTTCGTTTTTTTAGTGCTGGAAATTCATTGTCTGCTGGCGCTGTACACTTTTTCTAAGTGTTGCAATATCTCATGAAGGAAATACTGGACAATCAAATTAAAGACTTTCCAGGCTTCAGGATGCCTTTTTACACTATATAAAGGTGGAAATTTACATTGGAAACGTTTGGTTTAGCTGTTATAAAAGTTTGGTTTTTTAGTGCTGTAAATGCATTTTCAGCTCGCGCTGTACACATTTGCTATGAGAGGCATTATCTCATAAGGGAAATATTGGACAATCAAATTAATGACTGCCCAGGCTTCAGGATGTCTTTTTACACTATATAAAGGTGGAAATTTACATTGGAAACGTTTGATTTAGCTGTTATAAAAGTTTGGTTTTTTAGTGCTGAAAATGCATTTTCAGCTCGCACTGTACACATTTGCTATGTGAGGCATTATCTCATAAGGGAAATACTGGACAATCAAATTAATGACTTCCCAGGCTTCAGGATGCCTTTTTACACTCTATAAATGTGGAAATTTACATTGGAAACGTTTGGTTTAGCTGTTAATGAAGTTTCGTTTTTTTAGTGCTGAAAATTCATTGTCTGCTGGCGCTGTACACTTTTTCTAAGTGTTGCAATATCTCATGAAGGAAATACTGGACAATCAAATTAATGACTTTCCAGGCTTCAGGATGCCTTTCTACACTATATAAAGGTGGAAATTTACATTGGAAACGTTTGGTTTAGCTGTTATAAAAGTTTGGTTTTTTAGTGCTGTAAATGCATTTTCAGCTCGCGCTGTACACATTTGCTATGAGAGGCATTATCTCATAAGGGAAATATTGGACAATCAAATTAATGACTGCCCAGGCTTCAGGATGTCTTTTTACACTATATAAAGGTGGAAATTTACATTGGAAACGTTTAGTTTAGCTGTTAATGAAGTTTCGTTTTTTTAGTGCTGGAAATTCATTGTCTGCTGGCGCTGTACACTTTTTCTAAGTGTTGCAATATCTCATGAAGGAAATACTGGACAATCAAATTAAAGACTTTCCAGGCTTCAGGATGCCTTTTTACACTATATAAAGGTGGAAATTTACATTGGAAACGTTTGGTTTAGCTGTTATAAAAGTTTGGTTTTTTAGTGCTGTAAATGCATTTTCAGCTCGCGCTGTACACATTTGCTATGAGAGGCATTATCTCATAAGGGAAATATTGGACAATCAAATTAATGACTGCCCAGGCTTCAGGATGTCTTTTTACACTATATAAAGGTGGAAATTTACATTGGAAACATTTAGTTTAGCTGTTAATGAAGTTTCGTTTTTTTAGTGCTGAAAATTCATTGTCTGCTGGCGCTGTACACTTTTTCTAAGTGTTGCAATATCTCATGAAGGAAATACTGGACAATCAAATTAATGACTTTCCAGGCTTCAGGATGCCTTTCTACACTATATAAAGGTGGAAATTTACATTGGAAACGTTTGGTTTAGCTGTTATAAAAGTTTGTTTTTTTAGTGCTGTAAATGCATTTTCAGCTCGCGCTGTACACATTTGCTATGAGAGGCATTATCTCATAAGGGAAATATTGGACAATCAAATTAATGACTGCCCAGGCTTCAGGATGTCTTTTTACACTATATAAAGGTGGAAATTTACATTGGAAACGTTTGGTTTAGCTGTTATAAAAGTTTGGTTTTTTAGTGCTGTAAATGCATTTTCAGCTCGCGCTGTACACATTTGCTATGAGAGGCATTATCTCATAAGGGAAATATTGGACAATCAAATTAATGACTGCCCAGGCTTCAGGATGTCTTTTTACACTATATAAAGGTGGAAATTTACATTGGAAACGTTTGGTTTAGCTGTTATAAAAGTTTGGTTTTTTAGTGCTGAAAATGCATTTTCAGCTCGCACTGTACACATTTGCTATGTGAGGCATTATCTCATAAGGGAAATACTGGACAATCAAATTAATGACTTCCCAGGCTTCAGGATGCATTTTTACACTCTATAAATGTGGAAATTTACATTGGAAACGTTTGGTTTAGCTGTTATAAAAGTTTGTTTTTTTAGTGCTGTAAATGCATTTTCAGCTCGCGCTGTACACATTTGCTATGTGAGGCATTATCTCATAAGGGAAATACTGGACAATCAAATTAATGACTGCCCAGGCTTCAGGATGTCTTTTTACACTATATAAAGGTGGAAATTTACATTGGAAACGTTTGGTTTAGCTGTTATAAAAGTTTGGTTTTTTAGTGCTGAAAATGCATTTTCAGCTCGCACTGTACACATTTGCTATGTGAGGCATTATCTCATAAGGGAAATACTGGACAATCAAATTAATGACTTCCCAGGCTTCAGGATGCCTTTTTACACTCTATAAATGTGGAAATTTACATTGGAAACGTTTGGTTTAGCTGTTAATGAAGTTTCGTTTTTTTAGTGCTGAAAATTCATTGTCTGCTGGCGCTGTACACTTTTTCTAAGTGTTGCAATATCTCATGAAGGAAATACTGGACAATCAAATTAATGACTTTCCAGGCTTCAGGATGCCTTTCTACACTATATAAAGGTGGAAATTTACATTGGAAACGTTTGGTTTAGCTGTTATAAAAGTTTGGTTTTTTAGTGCTGTAAATGCATTTTCAGCTCGCGCTGTACACATTTGCTATGAGAGGCATTATCTCATAAGGGAAATATTGGACAATCAAATTAATGACTGCCCAGGCTTCAGGATGTCTTTTTACACTATATAAAGGTGGAAATTTACATAGGAAACGTTTAGTTTAGCTGTTAATGAAGTTTCGTTTTTTTAGTGCTGGAAATTCATTGTCTGCTGGCGCTGTACACTTTTTCTAAGTGTTGCAATATCTCATGAAGGAAATACTGGACAATCAAATTAAAGACTTTCCAGGCTTCAGGATGCCTTTTTACACTATATAAAGGTGGAAATTTACATTGGAAACGTTTGGTTTAGCTGTTATAAAAGTTTGGTTTTTTAGTGCTGTAAATGCATTTTCAGCTCGCGCTGTACACATTTGCTATGAGAGGCATTATCTCATAAGGGAAATATTGGACAATCAAATTAATGACTGCCCAGGCTTCAGGATGTCTTTTTACACTATATAAAGGTGGAAATTTACATTGGAAACATTTAGTTTAGCTGTTAATGAAGTTTCGTTTTTTTAGTGCTGAAAATTCATTGTCTGCTGGCGCTGTACACTTTTTCTAAGTGTTGCAATATCTCATGAAGGAAATACTGGACAATCAAATTAATGACTTTCCAGGCTTCAGGATGCCTTTCTACACTATATAAAGGTGGAAATTTACATTGGAAACGTTTGGTTTAGCTGTTATAAAAGTTTGGTTTTTTAGTGCTGTAAATGCATTTTCAGCTCGCGCTGTACACATTTGCTATGAGAGGCATTATCTCATAAGGGAAATATTGGACAATCAAATTAATGACTGCCCAGGCTTCAGGATGTCTTTTTACACTATATAAAGGTGGAAATTTACATTGGAAACGTTTGGTTTAGCTGTTATAAAAGTTTGTTTTTTTAGTGCTGTAAATGCATTTTCAGCTCGCACTGTACACATTTGCTATGAGAGGCATTATCTCATAAGGGAAATATTGGACAATCAAATTAATGACTGCCCAGGCTTCAGGATGTCTTTTTACACTATATAAAGGTGGAAATTTACATTGGAAACGTTTACTTTAGCTGTTAATGAAGTTTCGTTTATTTAGTGCTGAAAATTCATTGTCTGCTGGCGCTGTACACTTTTTCTAAGTGTTGCAATATCTCATGAAGGAAATACTGGACAATCAAATTAATGACTTTCCAGGCTTCAGGATGCCTTTCTACACTATATAAAGGTGGAAATTTACATTGGAAACGTTTGGTTTAGCTGTTATAAAAGTTTGTTTTTTTAGTGCTGTAAATGCATTTTCAGCTCGCACTGTACACATTTGCTATGTGAGGCATTATCTCATAAGGGAAATACTGGACAATCAAATTAATGACTTCCCAGGCTTCAGGATGCCTTTTTACACTCTATAAATGTGGAAATTTACATTGGAAACGTTTGGTTTAGCTGTTAATGAAGTTTCGTTTTTTTTAGTGCTGAAAATTCATTGTCTGCTGGCGCTGTACACTTTTTCTAAGTGTTGCAATATCTCATGAAGGAAATACTGGACAATCAAATTAATGACTTTCCAGGCTTCAGGATGCCTTTCTACACTATATAAAGGTGGAAATTTACATTGGAAACGTTTGGTTTAGCTGTTATAAAAGTTTGGTTTTTTAGTGCTGTAAATGCATTTTCAGCTCGCGCTGTACACATTTGCTATGAGAGGCATTATCTCATAAGGGAAATATTGGACAATCAAATTAATGACTGCCCAGGATTCAGGATGTCTTTTTACACTATATAAAGGTGGAAATTTACATTGGAAACGTTTGGTTTAGCTGTTATAAAAGTTTGTTTTTTTAGTGCTGTAAATGCATTTTCAGCTCGCGCTGTACACATTTGCTATGAGAGGCATTATCTCATAAGGGAAATATTGGACAATCAAATTAATGACTGCCCAGGCTTCAGGATGTCTTTTTACACTATATAAAGGTGGAAATTTACATTGGAAACGTTTGGTTTAGGTGTTATATAAGTTTGTTTTTTTAGTGCTGAAAATGCATTTTCAGCTCGCACTGTACACATTTGCTATGTGAGGCATTATCTCATAAGGGAAATACTGGACAATCAAATTAATGACTTCCCAGGCTTCAGGATGCCTTTTTACACTATATAAAGGTGGAAATTTACATTGGAAACGTTTGGTTTAGCTGTTATAAAAGTTTGGTTTTTTTAGTGCTGAAAATTCATTGTCTGCTGGCGCTGTACACTTTTTCTAAGTGTTGCAATATCTCATGAAGGAAATACTGGACAATCAAATTAATGACTTTCCAGGCTTCAGGATGCCTTTCTACACTATATAAAGGTGGAAATTTACATTGGAAACGTTTGGTTTAGCTGTTATAAAAGTTTGGTTTTTTAGTGCTGTAAATGCATTTTCAGCTCGCGCTGTACACATTTGCTATGAGAGGCATTATCTCATAAGGGAAATATTGGACAATCAAATTAATGACTGCCCAGGCTTCAGGATGTCTTTTTACACTATATAAAGGTGGAAATTTACATTGGAAACGTTTAGTTTAGCTGTTAATGAAGTTTCGGTTTTTTAGTGCTGAAAATTCATTGTCTGCTGGCGCTGTACACTTTTTCTAAGTGTTGCAATATCTCATGAAGGAAATACTGGACAATCAAATTAATCACTTTCCAGGCTTCAGGATGCCTTTCTACACTATATAAAGGTGGAAATTTACATTGGAAACGTTTGGTTTAGCTGTTATAAAAGTTTGGTTTTTTAGTGCTGTAAATGCATTTTCAGCTCGCGCTGTACACATTTGCTATGTGAGGCATTATATCATAAGGGAAATACTGGACAATCAAATTAATGACTTCCCAGGCTTCAGGATGCCTTTTTACACTCTATAAATGTGGAAATTTACATTGGAAACGTTTGGTTTAGCTGTTAATGAAGTTTCGTTTTTTTAGTGCTGAAAATTCATTGTCTGCTGGCGCTGTACACTTTTTCTAAGTGTTGCAATATCTCATGAAGGAAATACTGGACAATCAAATTAATGACTTTCCAGGCTTCAGGATGCCTTTCTACACTATATAAAGGTGGAAATTTACATTGGAAACGTTTGGTTTAGCTGTTATAAAAGTTTGGTTTTTTAGTGCTGTAAATGCATTTTCAGCTCGCGCTGTACACATTTGCTATGAGAGGCATTATCTCATAAGGGAAATATTGGACAATCAAATTAATGACTGCCCAGGCTTCAGGATGTCTTTTTACACTATATAAAGGTGGAAATTTACATTGGAAACGTTTGGTTTAGCTGTTATAAAAGTTTGTTTTTTTAGTGCTGTAAATGCATTTTCAGCTCGCGCTGTACACATTTGCTATGAGAGGCATTATCTCATAAGGGAAATATTGGACAATCAAATTAATGACTGCCCAGGCTTCAGGATGTCTTTTTACACTATATAAAGGTGGAAATTTACATTGGAAACGTTTAGTTTAGCTGTTAATGAAGTTTCGTTTTTTTAGTGCTGGAAATTCATTGTCTGCTGGCGCTGTACACTTTTTCTAAGTGTTGCAATATCTCATGAAGGAAATACTGGACAATCAAATTAATGACTTTCCAGGCTTCAGGATGCCTTTCTACACTATATAAAGGTGGAAATTTACATTGGAAACGTTTGGTTTAGCTGTTATAAAAGTTTGGTTTTTTAGTGCTGTAAATGCATTTTCAGCTCGCGCTGTACACATTTGCTATGAGAGGCATTATCTCATAAGGGAAATATTGGACAATCAAATTAATGACTGCCCAGGCTTCAGGATGTCTTTTTACACTATATAAAGGTGGAAATTTACATTGGAAACGTTTAGTTTAGCTGTTAATGAAGTTTCGTTTTTTTAGTGCTGGAAATTCATTGTCTGCTGGCGCTGTACACTTTTTCTAAGTGTTGCAATATCTCATGAAGGAAATACTGGACAATCAAATTAAAGACTTTCCAGGCTTCAGGATGCCTTTTTACACTATATAAAGGTGGAAATTTACATTGGAAACGTTTGGTTTAGCTGTTATAAAAGTTTGGTTTTTTAGTGCTGTAAATGCATTTTCAGCTCGCGCTGTACACATTTGCTATGAGAGGCATTATCTCATAAGGGAAATATTGGACAATCAAATTAATGACTGCCCAGGCTTCAGGATGTCTTTTTACACTATATAAAGGTGGAAATTTACATTGGAAACATTTAGTTTAGCTGTTAATGAAGTTTCGTTTTTTTAGTGCTGAAAATTCATTGTCTGCTGGCGCTGTACACTTTTTCTAAGTGTTGCAATATCTCATGAAGGAAATACTGGACAATCAAATTAAAGACTTTCCAGGCTTCAGGATGCCTTTTTACACTATATAAAGGTGGAAATTTACATTGGAAACGTTTGGTTTAGCTGTTATAAAAGTTTGGTTTTTTAGTGCTGTAAATGCATTTTCAGCTCGCGCTGTACACATTTGCTATGAGAGGCATTATCTCATAAGGGAAATATTGGACAATCAAATTAATGACTGCCCAGGCTTCAGGATGTCTTTTTACACTATAGAAAGGTGGAAATTTACATTGGAAACATTTAGTTTAGCTGTTAATGAAGTTTTGTTTTTTTAGTGCTGAAAATTCATTGTCTGCTGGCGCTGTACACTTTTTCTAAGTGTTGCAATATCTCATGAAGGAAATACTGGACAATCAAATTAATGACTTTCCAGGCTTCAGGATGCCTTTCTACACTATATAAAGGTGGAAATTTACATTGGAAACGTTTGGTTTAGCTGTTATAAAAGTTTGTTTTTTTAGTGCTGTAAATGCATTTTCAGCTCGCGCTGTACACATTTGCTATGAGAGGCATTATCTCATAAGGGAAATATTGGACAATCAAATTAATGACTGCCCAGGCTTCAGGATGTCTTTTTACACTATATAAAGGTGGAAATTTACATTGGAAACGTTTGGTTTAGCTGTTATAAAAGTTTGTTTTTTTAGTGCTGTAAATGCATTTTCAGCTCGCGCTGTACACATTTGCTATGAGAGGCATTATCTCATAAGGGAAATATTGGACAATCAAATTAATGACTGCCCAGGCTTCAGGATGTCTTTTTACACTATATAAATGTGGAAATTTACATTGGAAACGTTTGGTTTAGCTGTTATAAAAGTTTGTTTTTTTAGTGCTGTAAATGCATTTTCAGCTCGCACTGTACACATTTGCTATGTGAGGCATTATCTCATAAGGGAAATACTGGACAATCAAATTAATGACTTCCCAGGCTTCAGGATGCCTTTTTACACTCTATAAATGTGGAAATTTACATTGGAAACGTTTGGTTTAGCTGTTAATGAAGTTTCGTTTTTTTAGTGCTGAAAATTCATTGTCTGCTGGCGCTGTACACTTTTTCTAAGTGTTGCAATATCTCATGAAGGAAATACTGGACAATCAAATTAATGACTTTCCAGGCTTCAGGATGCATTTTTACACTCTATAAATGTGGAAATTTACATTGGAAACGTTTGGTTTAGCTGTTATAAAAGTTTGTTTTTTTAGTGCTGTAAATGCATTTTCAGCTCGCGCTGTACACATTTGCTATGTGAGGCATTATCTCATAAGGGAAATACTGGACAATCAAATTAATGACTGCCCAGGCTTCAGGATGTCTTTTTACACTATATAAAGGTGGAAATTTACATTGGAAACGTTTGGTTTAGCTGTTATAAAAGTTTGGTTTTTTAGTGCTGAAAATGCATTTTCAGCTCGCACTGTACACATTTGCTATGTGAGGCATTATCTCATAAGGGAAATACTGGACAATCAAATTAATGACTTCCCAGGCTTCAGGATGCCTTTTTACACTCTATAAATGTGGAAATTTACATTGGAAACGTTTGGTTTAGCTGTTAATGAAGTTTCGTTTTTTTAGTGCTGAAAATTCATTGTCTGCTGGCGCTGTACACTTTTTCTAAGTGTTGCAATATCTCATGAAGGAAATACTGGACAATCAAATTAATGACTTTCCAGGCTTCAGGATGCCTTTCTACACTATATAAAGGTGGAAATTTACATTGGAAACGTTTGGTTTAGCTGTTATAAAAGTTTGGTTTTTTAGTGCTGTAAATGCATTTTCAGCTCGCGCTGTACACATTTGCTATGAGAGGCATTATCTCATAAGGGAAATATTGGACAATCAAATTAATGACTGCCCAGGCTTCAGGATGTCTTTTTACACTATATAAAGGTGGAAATTTACATTGGAAACGTTTAGTTTAGCTGTTAATGAAGTTTCGTTTTTTTAGTGCTGGAAATTCATTGTCTGCTGGCGCTGTACACTTTTTCTAAGTGTTGCAATATCTCATGAAGGAAATACTGGACAATCAAATTAAAGACTTTCCAGGCTTCAGGATGCCTTTTTACACTATATAAAGGTGGAAATTTACATTGGAAACGTTTGGTTTAGCTGTTATAAAAGTTTGGTTTTTTAGTGCTGTAAATGCATTTTCAGCTCGCGCTGTACACATTTGCTATGAGAGGCATTATCTCATAAGGGAAATATTGGACAATCAAATTAATGACTGCCCAGGCTTCAGGATGTCTTTTTACACTATATAAAGGTGGAAATTTACATTGGAAACGTTTGATTTAGCTGTTATAAAAGTTTGGTTTTTTAGTGCTGAAAATGCATTTTCAGCTCGCACTGTACACATTTGCTATGTGAGGCATTATCTCATAAGGGAAATACTGGACAATCAAATTAATGACTTCCCAGGCTTCAGGATGCCTTTTTACACTCTATAAATGTGGAAATTTACATTGGAAACGTTTGGTTTAGCTGTTAATGAAGTTTCGTTTTTTTAGTGCTGAAAATTCATTGTCTGCTGGCGCTGTACACTTTTTCTAAGTGTTGCAATATCTCATGAAGGAAATACTGGACAATCAAATTAATGACTTTCCAGGCTTCAGGATGCCTTTCTACACTATATAAAGGTGGAAATTTACATTGGAAACGTTTGGTTTAGCTGTTATAAAAGTTTGGTTTTTTAGTGCTGTAAATGCATTTTCAGCTCGCGCTGTACACATTTGCTATGAGAGGCATTATCTCATAAGGGAAATATTGGACAATCAAATTAATGACTGCCCAGGCTTCAGGATGTCTTTTTACACTATATAAAGGTGGAAATTTACATTGGAAACGTTTAGTTTAGCTGTTAATGAAGTTTCGTTTTTTTAGTGCTGGAAATTCATTGTCTGCTGGCGCTGTACACTTTTTCTAAGTGTTGCAATATCTCATGAAGGAAATACTGGACAATCAAATTAAAGACTTTCCAGGCTTCAGGATGCCTTTTTACACTATATAAAGGTGGAAATTTACATTGGAAACGTTTGGTTTAGCTGTTATAAAAGTTTGGTTTTTTAGTGCTGTAAATGCATTTTCAGCTCGCGCTGTACACATTTGCTATGAGAGGCATTATCTCATAAGGGAAATATTGGACAATCAAATTAATGACTGCCCAGGCTTCAGGATGTCTTTTTACACTATATAAAGGTGGAAATTTACATTGGAAACATTTAGTTTAGCTGTTAATGAAGTTTCGTTTTTTTAGTGCTGAAAATTCATTGTCTGCTGGCGCTGTACACTTTTTCTAAGTGTTGCAATATCTCATGAAGGAAATACTGGACAATCAAATTAATGACTTTCCAGGCTTCAGGATGCCTTTCTACACTATATAAAGGTGGAAATTTACATTGGAAACGTTTGGTTTAGCTGTTATAAAAGTTTGTTTTTTTAGTGCTGTAAATGCATTTTCAGCTCGCGCTGTACACATTTGCTATGAGAGGCATTATCTCATAAGGGAAATATTGGACAATCAAATTAATGACTGCCCAGGCTTCAGGATGTCTTTTTACACTATATAAAGGTGGAAATTTACATTGGAAACGTTTGGTTTAGCTGTTATAAAAGTTTGGTTTTTTAGTGCTGTAAATGCATTTTCAGCTCGCGCTGTACACATTTGCTATGAGAGGCATTATCTCATAAGGGAAATATTGGACAATCAAATTAATGACTGCCCAGGCTTCAGGATGTCTTTTTACACTATATAAAGGTGGAAATTTACATTGGAAACGTTTGGTTTAGCTGTTATAAAAGTTTGGTTTTTTAGTGCTGAAAATGCATTTTCAGCTCGCACTGTACACATTTGCTATGTGAGGCATTATCTCATAAGGGAAATACTGGACAATCAAATTAATGACTTCCCAGGCTTCAGGATGCATTTTTACACTCTATAAATGTGGAAATTTACATTGGAAACGTTTGGTTTAGCTGTTATAAAAGTTTGTTTTTTTAGTGCTGTAAATGCATTTTCAGCTCGCGCTGTACACATTTGCTATGTGAGGCATTATCTCATAAGGGAAATACTGGACAATCAAATTAATGACTGCCCAGGCTTCAGGATGTCTTTTTACACTATATAAAGGTGGAAATTTACATTGGAAACGTTTGGTTTAGCTGTTATAAAAGTTTGGTTTTTTAGTGCTGAAAATGCATTTTCAGCTCGCACTGTACACATTTGCTATGTGAGGCATTATCTCATAAGGGAAATACTGGACAATCAAATTAATGACTTCCCAGGCTTCAGGATGCCTTTTTACACTCTATAAATGTGGAAATTTACATTGGAAACGTTTGGTTTAGCTGTTAATGAAGTTTCGTTTTTTTAGTGCTGAAAATTCATTGTCTGCTGGCGCTGTACACTTTTTCTAAGTGTTGCAATATCTCATGAAGGAAATACTGGACAATCAAATTAATGACTTTCCAGGCTTCAGGATGCCTTTCTACACTATATAAAGGTGGAAATTTACATTGGAAACGTTTGGTTTAGCTGTTATAAAAGTTTGGTTTTTTAGTGCTGTAAATGCATTTTCAGCTCGCGCTGTACACATTTGCTATGAGAGGCATTATCTCATAAGGGAAATATTGGACAATCAAATTAATGACTGCCCAGGCTTCAGGATGTCTTTTTACACTATATAAAGGTGGAAATTTACATAGGAAACGTTTAGTTTAGCTGTTAATGAAGTTTCGTTTTTTTAGTGCTGGAAATTCATTGTCTGCTGGCGCTGTACACTTTTTCTAAGTGTTGCAATATCTCATGAAGGAAATACTGGACAATCAAATTAAAGACTTTCCAGGCTTCAGGATGCCTTTTTACACTATATAAAGGTGGAAATTTACATTGGAAACGTTTGGTTTAGCTGTTATAAAAGTTTGGTTTTTTAGTGCTGTAAATGCATTTTCAGCTCGCGCTGTACACATTTGCTATGAGAGGCATTATCTCATAAGGGAAATATTGGACAATCAAATTAATGACTGCCCAGGCTTCAGGATGTCTTTTTACACTATATAAAGGTGGAAATTTACATTGGAAACATTTAGTTTAGCTGTTAATGAAGTTTCGTTTTTTTAGTGCTGAAAATTCATTGTCTGCTGGCGCTGTACACTTTTTCTAAGTGTTGCAATATCTCATGAAGGAAATACTGGACAATCAAATTAATGACTTTCCAGGCTTCAGGATGCCTTTCTACACTATATAAAGGTGGAAATTTACATTGGAAACGTTTGGTTTAGCTGTTATAAAAGTTTGTTTTTTTAGTGCTGTAAATGCATTTTCAGCTCGCGCTGTACACATTTGCTATGAGAGGCATTATCTCATAAGGGAAATATTGGACAATCAAATTAATGACTGCCCAGGCTTCAGGATGTCTTTTTACACTATATAAAGGTGGAAATTTACATTGGAAACGTTTGGTTTAGCTGTTATAAAAGTTTGGTTTTTTAGTGCTGTAAATGCATTTTCAGCTCGCGCTGTACACATTTGCTATGAGAGGCATTATCTCATAAGGGAAATATTGGACAATCAAATTAATGGCTGCCCGGGCTTCAGGATGTCTTTTTACACTATATAAAGGTGGAAATTTACATTGGAAACGTTTAGTTTAGCTGTTAATGAAGTTTCGTTTTTTTAGTGCTGAAAATTCATTGTCTGCTGGCGCTGTACACTTTTTCTAAATGTTGCAATATCTCATGAAGGAAATACTGGACAATCAAATTAAGGACTTTCCAGGCTTCAGGATGCCTTTCTACACTATATAAAGGTGGAAATTTACATTGGAAACGTTTGGTTTAGCTGTTATAAAAGTTTGGTTTTTTAGTGCTGTAAATGCATTTTCAGCTCGCGCTGTACACATTTGCTATGAGAGGCATTATCTCATAAGGGAAATATTGGACAATCAAATTAATGACTGCCCAGGCTTCAGGATGTCTTTTTACACTATGTAAAGGAGGAAATTTACATTGGAAACGTTTGGTTTAGGTGTTATAAAAGTTTGGTTTTTTAGTGCTGAAAATGCATTTTCAGCTCGCGCTGTACACATTTGCAATGAGAGGTATTATCTCATAAGGGAAATACTGGACAATCAAATTAATTACTTCCCAGGCTTCAGGATGCCTTTTTACACTCTATAAATGTGGAAATTTACATTGGAAACGTTTGGTTTAGCTGTTAATGAAGTTTCGTTTTTTTTAGTGCTGAAAATTCATTGTCTGCTGGCGCTGTACACTTTTTCTAAGTGTTGCAATATCTCATGAAGGAAATACTGGACAATCAAATTAATGACTTTCCAGGCTTCAGGATGCCTTTCTACACTATATAAAGGTGGAAATTTACATTGGAAACGTTTGGTTTAGCTGTTATAAAAGTTTGGTTTTTTAGTGCTGTAAATGCATTTTCAGCTCGCGCTGTACACATTTGCTATGAGAGGCATTATCTCATAAGGGAAATATTGGACAATCAAATTAATGACTGCCCAGGCTTCAGGATGTCTTTTTACACTATATAAAGGTGGAAATTTACATTGGAAACGTTTGGTTTAGCTGTTATAAAAGTTTGTTTTTTTAGTGCTGTAAATGCATTTTCAGCTCGCACTGTACACATTTGCTATGAGAGGCATTATCTCATAAGGGAAATATTGGACAATCAAATTAATGACTGCCCAGGCTTCAGGATGTCTTTTTACACTATATAAAGGTGGAAATTTACATTGGAAACGTTTGGTTTAGGTGTTATATAAGTTTGTTTTTTTAGTGCTGAAAATGCATTTTCAGCTCGCACTGTACACATTTGCTATGTGAGGCATTATCTCATAAGGGAAATACTGGACAATCAAATTAATGACTTCCCAGGCTTCAGGATGCCTTTTTACACTATATAAAGGTGGAAATTTACATTGGAAACGTTTGGTTTAGCTGTTATAAAAGTTTGGTTTTTTTAGTGCTGAAAATTCATTGTCTGCTGGCGCTGTACACTTTTTCTAAGTGTTGCAATATCTCATGAAGGAAATACTGGACAATCAAATTAATGACTTTCCAGGCTTCAGGATGCCTTTCTACACTATATAAAGGTGGAAATTTACATTGGAAACGTTTGGTTTAGCTGTTATAAAAGTTTGGTTTTTTAGTGCTGTAAATGCATTTTCAGCTCGCGCTGTACACATTTGCTATGAGAGGCATTATCTCATAAGGGAAATATTGGACAATCAAATTAATGACTGCCCAGGCTTCAGGATGTCTTTTTACACTATATAAAGGTGGAAATTTACATTGGAAACGTTTAGTTTAGCTGTTAATGAAGTTTCGGTTTTTTAGTGCTGAAAATTCATTGTCTGCTGGCGCTGTACACTTTTTCTAAGTGTTGCAATATCTCATGAAGGAAATACTGGACAATCAAATTAATCACTTTCCAGGCTTCAGGATGCCTTTCTACACTATATAAAGGTGGAAATTTACATTGGAAACGTTTGGTTTAGCTGTTATAAAAGTTTGGTTTTTTAGTGCTGTAAATGCATTTTCAGCTCGCGCTGTACACATTTGCTATGTGAGGCATTATATCATAAGGGAAATATTGGACAATCAAATTAATGACTGCCCAGGCTTCAGGATGTCTTTTTACACTATATAAAGGTGGAAATTTACATTGGAAACGTTTGGTTTAGCTGTTATAAAAGTTTGTTTTTTTAGTGCTGTAAATGCATTTTCAGCTCGCGCTGTACACATTTGCTATGAGAGGCATTATCTCATAAGGGAAATATTGGACAATCAAATTAATGACTGCCCAGGCTTCAGGATGTCTTTTTACACTATATAAAGGTGGAAATTTACATTGGAAACGTTTAGTTTAGCTGTTAATGAAGTTTCGTTTTTTTAGTGCTGGAAATTCATTGTCTGCTGGCGCTGTACACTTTTTCTAAGTGTTGCAATATCTCATGAAGGAAATACTGGACAATCAAATTAATGACTTTCCAGGCTTCAGGATGCCTTTCTACACTATATAAAGGTGGAAATTTACATTGGAAACGTTTGGTTTAGCTGTTATAAAAGTTTGGTTTTTTAGTGCTGTAAATGCATTTTCAGCTCGCGCTGTACACATTTGCTATGAGAGGCATTATCTCATAAGGGAAATATTGGACAATCAAATTAATGACTGCCCAGGCTTCAGGATGTCTTTTTACACTATATAAAGGTGGAAATTTACATTGGAAACGTTTAGTTTAGCTGTTAATGAAGTTTCGTTTTTTTAGTGCTGGAAATTCATTGTCTGCTGGCGCTGTACACTTTTTCTAAGTGTTGCAATATCTCATGAAGGAAATACTGGACAATCAAATTAAAGACTTTCCAGGCTTCAGGATGCCTTTTTACACTATATAAAGGTGGAAATTTACATTGGAAACGTTTGGTTTAGCTGTTATAAAAGTTTGGTTTTTTAGTGCTGTAAATGCATTTTCAGCTCGCGCTGTACACATTTGCTATGAGAGGCATTATCTCATAAGGGAAATATTGGACAATCAAATTAATGACTGCCCAGGCTTCAGGATGTCTTTTTACACTATATAAAGGTGGAAATTTACATTGGAAACATTTAGTTTAGCTGTTAATGAAGTTTCGTTTTTTTAGTGCTGAAAATTCATTGTCTGCTGGCGCTGTACACTTTTTCTAAGTGTTGCAATATCTCATGAAGGAAATACTGGACAATCAAATTAAAGACTTTCCAGGCTTCAGGATGCCTTTTTACACTATATAAAGGTGGAAATTTACATTGGAAACGTTTGGTTTAGCTGTTATAAAAGTTTGGTTTTTTAGTGCTGTAAATGCATTTTCAGCTCGCGCTGTACACATTTGCTATGAGAGGCATTATCTCATAAGGGAAATATTGGACAATCAAATTAATGACTGCCCAGGCTTCAGGATGTCTTTTTACACTATAGAAAGGTGGAAATTTACATTGGAAACATTTAGTTTAGCTGTTAATGAAGTTTTGTTTTTTTAGTGCTGAAAATTCATTGTCTGCTGGCGCTGTACACTTTTTCTAAGTGTTGCAATATCTCATGAAGGAAATACTGGACAATCAAATTAATGACTTTCCAGGCTTCAGGATGCCTTTCTACACTATATAAAGGTGGAAATTTACATTGGAAACGTTTGGTTTAGCTGTTATAAAAGTTTGTTTTTTTAGTGCTGTAAATGCATTTTCAGCTCGCGCTGTACACATTTGCTATGAGAGGCATTATCTCATAAGGGAAATATTGGACAATCAAATTAATGACTGCCCAGGCTTCAGGATGTCTTTTTACACTATATAAAGGTGGAAATTTACATTGGAAACGTTTGGTTTAGCTGTTATAAAAGTTTGTTTTTTTAGTGCTGTAAATGCATTTTCAGCTCGCGCTGTACACATTTGCTATGAGAGGCATTATCTCATAAGGGAAATATTGGACAATCAAATTAATGACTGCCCAGGCTTCAGGATGTCTTTTTACACTATATAAATGTGGAAATTTACATTGGAAACGTTTGGTTTAGCTGTTATAAAAGTTTGTTTTTTTAGTGCTGTAAATGCATTTTCAGCTCGCGCTGTACACATTTGCTATGTGAGGCATTATCTCATAAGGGAAATACTGGACAATCAAATTAATGACTGCCCAGGCTTCAGGATGTCTTTTTACACTATATAAAGGTGGAAATTTACATTGGAAACGTTTGGTTTAGCTGTTATAAAAGTTTGGTTTTTTAGTGCTGAAAATGCATTTTCAGCTCGCACTGTACACATTTGCTATGTGAGGCATTATCTCATAAGGGAAATACTGGACAATCAAATTAATGACTTCCCAGGCTTCAGGATGCCTTTTTACACTCTATAAATGTGGAAATTTACATTGGAAACGTTTGGTTTAGCTGTTAATGAAGTTTCGTTTTTTTAGTGCTGAAAATTCATTGTCTGCTGGCGCTGTACACTTTTTCTAAGTGTTGCAATATCTCATGAAGGAAATACTGGACAATCAAATTAATGACTTTCCAGGCTTCAGGATGCATTTTTACACTCTATAAATGTGGAAATTTACATTGGAAACGTTTGGTTTAGCTGTTATAAAAGTTTGTTTTTTTAGTGCTGTAAATGCATTTTCAGCTCGCGCTGTACACATTTGCTATGTGAGGCATTATCTCATAAGGGAAATACTGGACAATCAAATTAATGACTGCCCAGGCTTCAGGATGTCTTTTTACACTATATAAAGGTGGAAATTTACATTGGAAACGTTTGGTTTAGCTGTTATAAAAGTTTGGTTTTTTAGTGCTGAAAATGCATTTTCAGCTCGCACTGTACACATTTGCTATGTGAGGCATTATCTCATAAGGGAAATACTGGACAATCAAATTAATGACTTCCCAGGCTTCAGGATGCCTTTTTACACTCTATAAATGTGGAAATTTACATTGGAAACGTTTGGTTTAGCTGTTAATGAAGTTTCGTTTTTTTAGTGCTGAAAATTCATTGTCTGCTGGCGCTGTACACTTTTTCTAAGTGTTGCAATATCTCATGAAGGAAATACTGGACAATCAAATTAATGACTTTCCAGGCTTCAGGATGCCTTTCTACACTATATAAAGGTGGAAATTTACATTGGAAACGTTTGGTTTAGCTGTTATAAAAGTTTGGTTTTTTAGTGCTGTAAATGCATTTTCAGCTCGCGCTGTACACATTTGCTATGAGAGGCATTATCTCATAAGGGAAATATTGGACAATCAAATTAATGACTGCCCAGGCTTTAGGATGTCTTTTTACACTATATAAAGGTGGAAATTTACATTGGAAACGTTTAGTTTAGCTGTTAATGAAGTTTCGTTTTTTTAGTGCTGGAAATTCATTGTCTGCTGGCGCTGTACACTTTTTCTAAGTGTTGCAATATCTCATGAAGGAAATACTGGACAATCAAATTAAAGACTTTCCAGGCTTCAGGATGCCTTTTTACACTATATAAAGGTGGAAATTTACATTGGAAACGTTTGGTTTAGCTGTTATAAAAGTTTGGTTTTTTAGTGCTGTAAATGCATTTTCAGCTCGCGCTGTACACATTTGCTATGAGAGGCATTATCTCATAAGGGAAATATTGGACAATCAAATTAATGACTGCCCAGGCTTCAGGATGTCTTTTTACACTATATAAAGGTGGAAATTTACATTGGAAACGTTTGATTTAGCTGTTATAAAAGTTTGGTTTTTTAGTGCTGAAAATGCATTTTCAGCTCGCACTGTACACATTTGCTATGTGAGGCATTATCTCATAAGGGAAATACTGGACAATCAAATTAATGACTTCCCAGGCTTCAGGATGCCTTTTTACACTCTATAAATGTGGAAATTTACATTGGAAACGTTTGGTTTAGCTGTTAATGAAGTTTCGTTTTTTTAGTGCTGAAAATTCATTGTCTGCTGGCGCTGTACACTTTTTCTAAGTGTTGCAATATCTCATGAAGGAAATACTGGACAATCAAATTAATGACTTTCCAGGCTTCAGGATGCCTTTCTACACTATATAAAGGTGGAAATTTACATTGGAAACGTTTGGTTTAGCTGTTATAAAAGTTTGGTTTTTTAGTGCTGTAAATGCATTTTCAGCTCGCGCTGTACACATTTGCTATGAGAGGCATTATCTCATAAGGGAAATATTGGACAATCAAATTAATGACTGCCCAGGCTTCAGGATGTCTTTTTACACTATATAAAGGTGGAAATTTACATTGGAAACGTTTAGTTTAGCTGTTAATGAAGTTTCGTTTTTTTAGTGCTGGAAATTCATTGTCTGCTGGCGCTGTACACTTTTTCTAAGTGTTGCAATATCTCATGAAGGAAATACTGGACAATCAAATTAAAGACTTTCCAGGCTTCAGGATGCCTTTTTACACTATATAAAGGTGGAAATTTACATTGGAAACGTTTGGTTTAGCTGTTATAAAAGTTTGGTTTTTTAGTGCTGTAAATGCATTTTCAGCTCGCGCTGTACACATTTGCTATGAGAGGCATTATCTCATAAGGGAAATATTGGACAATCAAATTAATGACTGCCCAGGCTTCAGGATGTCTTTTTACACTATATAAAGGTGGAAATTTACATTGGAAACATTTAGTTTAGCTGTTAATGAAGTTTCGTTTTTTTAGTGCTGAAAATTCATTGTCTGCTGGCGCTGTACACTTTTTCTAAGTGTTGCAATATCTCATGAAGGAAATACTGGACAATCAAATTAATGACTTTCCAGGCTTCAGGATGCCTTTCTACACTATATAAAGGTGGAAATTTACATTGGAAACGTTTGGTTTAGCTGTTATAAAAGTTTGTTTTTTTAGTGCTGTAAATGCATTTTCAGCTCGCGCTGTACACATTTGCTATGAGAGGCATTATCTCATAAGGGAAATATTGGACAATCAAATTAATGACTGCCCAGGCTTCAGGATGTCTTTTTACACTATATAAAGGTGGAAATTTACATTGGAAACGTTTGGTTTAGCTGTTATAAAAGTTTGGTTTTTTAGTGCTGTAAATGCATTTTCAGCTCGCGCTGTACACATTTGCTATGAGAGGCATTATCTCATAAGGGAAATATTGGACAATCAAATTAATGACTGCCCAGGCTTCAGGATGTCTTTTTACACTATATAAAGGTGGAAATTTACATTGGAAACGTTTGGTTTAGCTGTTATAAAAGTTTGGTTTTTTAGTGCTGAAAATGCATTTTCAGCTCGCACTGTACACATTTGCTATGTGAGGCATTATCTCATAAGGGAAATACTGGACAATCAAATTAATGACTTCCCAGGCTTCAGGATGCATTTTTACACTCTATAAATGTGGAAATTTACATTGGAAACGTTTGGTTTAGCTGTTATAAAAGTTTGTTTTTTTAGTGCTGTAAATGCATTTTCAGCTCGCGCTGTACACATTTGCTATGTGAGGCATTATCTCATAAGGGAAATACTGGACAATCAAATTAATGACTGCCCAGGCTTCAGGATGTCTTTTTACACTATATAAAGGTGGAAATTTACATTGGAAACGTTTGGTTTAGCTGTTATAAAAGTTTGGTTTTTTAGTGCTGAAAATGCATTTTCAGCTCGCACTGTACACATTTGCTATGTGAGGCATTATCTCATAAGGGAAATACTGGACAATCAAATTAATGACTTCCCAGGCTTCAGGATGCCTTTTTACACTCTATAAATGTGGAAATTTACATTGGAAACGTTTGGTTTAGCTGTTAATGAAGTTTCGTTTTTTTAGTGCTGAAAATTCATTGTCTGCTGGCGCTGTACACTTTTTCTAAGTGTTGCAATATCTCATGAAGGAAATACTGGACAATCAAATTAATGACTTTCCAGGCTTCAGGATGCCTTTCTACACTATATAAAGGTGGAAATTTACATTGGAAACGTTTGGTTTAGCTGTTATAAAAGTTTGTTTTTTTAGTGCTGTAAATGCATTTTCAGCTCGCGCTGTACACATTTGCTATGAGAGGCATTATCTCATAAGGGAAATATTGGACAATCAAATTAATGACTGCCCAGGCTTCAGGATGTCTCTTTACACTATATAAAGGTGGAAATTTACATAGGAAACGTTTAGTTTAGCTGTTAATGAAGTTTCGTTTTTTTAGTGCTGGAAATTCATTGTCTGCTGGCGCTGTACACTTTTTCTAAGTGTTGCAATATCTCATGAAGGAAATACTGGACAATCAAATTAAAGACTTTCCAGGCTTCAGGATGCCTTTTTACACTATATAAAGGTGGAAATTTACATTGGAAACGTTTGGTTTAGCTGTTATAAAAGTTTGGTTTTTTAGTGCTGTAAATGCATTTTCAGCTCGCGCTGTACACATTTGCTATGAGAGGCATTATCTCATAAGGGAAATATTGGACAATCAAATTAATGACTGCCCAGGCTTCAGGATGTCTTTTTACACTATATAAAGGTGGAAATTTACATTGGAAACATTTAGTTTAGCTGTTAATGAAGTTTCGTTTTTTTAGTGCTGAAAATTCATTGTCTGCTGGCGCTGTACACTTTTTCTAAGTGTTGCAATATCTCATGAAGGAAATACTGGACAATCAAATTAATGACTTTCCAGGCTTCAGGATGCCTTTCTACACTATATAAAGGTGGAAATTTACATTGGAAACGTTTGGTTTAGCTGTTATAAAAGTTTGTTTTTTTAGTGCTGTAAATGCATTTTCAGCTCGCGCTGTACACATTTGCTATGAGAGGCATTATCTCATAAGGGAAATATTGGACAATCAAATTAATGACTGCCCAGGCTTCAGGATGTCTTTTTACACTATATAAAGGTGGAAATTTACATTGGAAACGTTTGGTTTAGCTGTTATAAAAGTTTGGTTTTTTAGTGCTGTAAATGCATTTTCAGCTCGCGCTGTACACATTTGCTATGAGAGGCATTATCTCATAAGGGAAATATTGGACAATCAAATTAATGGCTGCCCGGGCTTCAGGATGTCTTTTTACACTATATAAAGGTGGAAATTTACATTGGAAACGTTTAGTTTAGCTGTTAATGAAGTTTCGTTTTTTTAGTGCTGAAAATTCATTGTCTGCTGGCGCTGTACACTTTTTCTAAATGTTGCAATATCTCATGAAGGAAATACTGGACAATCAAATTAAGGACTTTCCAGGCTTCAGGATGCCTTTCTACACTATATAAAGGTGGAAATTTACATTGGAAACGTTTGGTTTAGCTGTTATAAAAGTTTGGTTTTTTAGTGCTGTAAATGCATTTTCAGCTCGCGCTGTACACATTTGCTATGAGAGGCATTATCTCATAAGGGAAATATTGGACAATCAAATTAATGACTGCCCAGGCTTCAGGATGTCTTTTTACACTATATAAAGGAGGAAATTTACATTGGAAACGTTTGGTTTAGGTGTTATAAAAGTTTGGTTTTTTAGTGCTGAAAATGCATTTTCAGCTCGCGCTGTACACATTTGCAATGAGAGGTATTATCTCATAAGGGAAATACTGGACAATCAAATTAATTACTTCCCAGGCTTCAGGATGCCTTTTTACACTCTATAAATGTGGAAATTTACATTGGAAACGTTTGGTTTAGCTGTTAATGAAGTTTCGTTTTTTTTAGTGCTGAAAATTCATTGTCTGCTGGCGCTGTACACTTTTTCTAAGTGTTGCAATATCTCATGAAGGAAATACTGGACAATCAAATTAATGACTTTCCAGGCTTCAGGATGCCTTTCTACACTATATAAAGGTGGAAATTTACATTGGAAACGTTTGGTTTAGCTGTTATAAAAGTTTGGTTTTTTAGTGCTGTAAATGCATTTTCAGCTCGCGCTGTACACATTTGCTATGAGAGGCATTATCTCATAAGGGAAATATTGGACAATCAAATTAATGACTGCCCAGGCTTCAGGATGTCTTTTTACACTATATAAAGGTGGAAATTTACATTGGAAACGTTTGGTTTAGCTGTTATAAAAGTTTGTTTTTTTAGTGCTGTAAATGCATTTTCAGCTCGCACTGTACACATTTGCTATGAGAGGCATTATCTCATAAGGGAAATATTGGACAATCAAATTAATGACTGCCCAGGCTTCAGGATGTCTTTTTACACTATATAAAGGTGGAAATTTACATTGGAAACGTTTACTTTAGCTGTTAATGAAGTTTCGTTTATTTAGTGCTGAAAATTCATTGTCTGCTGGCGCTGTACACTTTTTCTAAGTGTTGCAATATCTCATGAAGGAAATACTGGACAATCAAATTAATGACTTTCCAGGCTTCAGGATGCCTTTCTACACTATATAAAGGTGGAAATTTACATTGGAAACGTTTGGTTTAGCTGTTATAAAAGTTTGTTTTTTTAGTGCTGTAAATGCATTTTCAGCTCGCACTGTACACATTTGCTATGTGAGGCATTATCTCATAAGGGAAATACTGGACAATCAAATTAATGACTTCCCAGGCTTCAGGATGCCTTTTTACACTCTATAAATGTGGAAATTTACATTGGAAACGTTTGGTTTAGCTGTTAATGAAGTTTCGTTTTTTTTAGTGCTGAAAATTCATTGTCTGCTGGCGCTGTACACTTTTTCTAAGTGTTGCAATATCTCATGAAGGAAATACTGGACAATCAAATTAATGACTTTCCAGGCTTCAGGATGCCTTTCTACACTATATAAAGGTGGAAATTTACATTGGAAACGTTTGGTTTAGCTGTTATAAAAGTTTGGTTTTTTAGTGCTGTAAATGCATTTTCAGCTCGCGCTGTACACATTTGCTATGAGAGGCATTATCTCATAAGGGAAATATTGGACAATCAAATTAATGACTGCCCAGGATTCAGGATGTCTTTTTACACTATATAAAGGTGGAAATTTACATTGGAAACGTTTGGTTTAGCTGTTATAAAAGTTTGTTTTTTTAGTGCTGTAAATGCATTTTCAGCTCGCGCTGTACACATTTGCTATGAGAGGCATTATCTCATAAGGGAAATATTGGACAATCAAATTAATGACTGCCCAGGCTTCAGGATGTCTTTTTACACTATATAAAGGTGGAAATTTACATTGGAAACGTTTGGTTTAGGTGTTATATAAGTTTGTTTTTTTAGTGCTGAAAATGCATTTTCAGCTCGCACTGTACACATTTGCTATGTGAGGCATTATCTCATAAGGGAAATACTGGACAATCAAATTAATGACTTCCCAGGCTTCAGGATGCCTTTTTACACTATATAAAGGTGGAAATTTACATTGGAAACGTTTGGTTTAGCTGTTATAAAAGTTTGGTTTTTTTAGTGCTGAAAATTCATTGTCTGCTGGCGCTGTACACTTTTTCTAAGTGTTGCAATATCTCATGAAGGAAATACTGGACAATCAAATTAATGACTTTCCAGGCTTCAGGATGCCTTTCTACACTATATAAAGGTGGAAATTTACATTGGAAACGTTTGGTTTAGCTGTTATAAAAGTTTGGTTTTTTAGTGCTGTAAATGCATTTTCAGCTCGCGCTGTACACATTTGCTATGAGAGGCATTATCTCATAAGGGAAATATTGGACAATCAAATTAATGACTGCCCAGGCTTCAGGATGTCTTTTTACACTATATAAAGGTGGAAATTTACATTGGAAACGTTTAGTTTAGCTGTTAATGAAGTTTCGGTTTTTTAGTGCTGAAAATTCATTGTCTGCTGGCGCTGTACACTTTTTCTAAGTGTTGCAATATCTCATGAAGGAAATACTGGACAATCAAATTAATCACTTTCCAGGCTTCAGGATGCCTTTCTACACTATATAAAGGTGGAAATTTACATTGGAAACGTTTGGTTTAGCTGTTATAAAAGTTTGGTTTTTTAGTGCTGTAAATGCATTTTCAGCTCGCGCTGTACACATTTGCTATGTGAGGCATTATATCATAAGGGAAATACTGGACAATCAAATTAATGACTTCCCAGGCTTCAGGATGCCTTTTTACACTCTATAAATGTGGAAATTTACATTGGAAACGTTTGGTTTAGCTGTTAATGAAGTTTCGTTTTTTTAGTGCTGAAAATTCATTGTCTGCTGGCGCTGTACACTTTTTCTAAGTGTTGCAATATCTCATGAAGGAAATACTGGACAATCAAATTAATGACTTTCCAGGCTTCAGGATGCCTTTCTACACTATATAAAGGTGGAAATTTACATTGGAAACGTTTGGTTTAGCTGTTATAAAAGTTTGGTTTTTTAGTGCTGTAAATGCATTTTCAGCTCGCGCTGTACACATTTGCTATGAGAGGCATTATCTCATAAGGGAAATATTGGACAATCAAATTAATGACTGCCCAGGCTTCAGGATGTCTTTTTACACTATATAAAGGTGGAAATTTACATTGGAAACGTTTGGTTTAGCTGTTATAAAAGTTTGTTTTTTTAGTGCTGTAAATGCATTTTCAGCTCGCGCTGTACACATTTGCTATGAGAGGCATTATCTCATAAGGGAAATATTGGACAATCAAATTAATGACTGCCCAGGCTTCAGGATGTCTTTTTACACTATATAAAGGTGGAAATTTACATTGGAAACGTTTAGTTTAGCTGTTAATGAAGTTTCGTTTTTTAAGTGCTGGAAATTCATTGTCTGCTGGCGCTGTACACTTTTTCTAAGTGTTGCAATATCTCATGAAGGAAATACTGGACAATCAAATTAATGACTTTCCAGGCTTCAGGATGCCTTTCTACACTATATAAAGGTGGAAATTTACATTGGAAACGTTTGGTTTAGCTGTTATAAAAGTTTGGTTTTTTAGTGCTGTAAATGCATTTTCAGCTCGCGCTGTACACATTTGCTATGAGAGGCATTATCTCATAAGGGAAATATTGGACAATCAAATTAATGACTGCCCAGGCTTCAGGATGTCTTTTTACACTATATAAAGGTGGAAATTTACATTGGAAACGTTTAGTTTAGCTGTTAATGAAGTTTCGTTTTTTTAGTGCTGGAAATTCATTGTCTGCTGGCGCTGTACACTTTTTCTAAGTGTTGCAATATCTCATGAAGGAAATACTGGACAATCAAATTAAAGACTTTCCAGGCTTCAGGATGCCTTTTTACACTATATAAAGGTGGAAATTTACATTGGAAACGTTTGGTTTAGCTGTTATAAAAGTTTGGTTTTTTAGTGCTGTAAATGCATTTTCAGCTCGCGCTGTACACATTTGCTATGAGAGGCATTATCTCATAAGGGAAATATTGGACAATCAAATTAATGACTGCCCAGGCTTCAGGATGTCTTTTTACACTATATAAAGGTGGAAATTTACATTGGAAACATTTAGTTTAGCTGTTAATGAAGTTTCGTTTTTTTAGTGCTGAAAATTCATTGTCTGCTGGCGCTGTACACTTTTTCTAAGTGTTGCAATATCTCATGAAGGAAATACTGGACAATCAAATTAAAGACTTTCCAGGCTTCAGGATGCCTTTTTACACTATATAAAGGTGGAAATTTACATTGGAAACGTTTGGTTTAGCTGTTATAAAAGTTTGGTTTTTTAGTGCTGTAAATGCATTTTCAGCTCGCGCTGTACACATTTGCTATGAGAGGCATTATCTCATAAGGGAAATATTGGACAATCAAATTAATGACTGCCCAGGCTTCAGGATGTCTTTTTACACTATATAAAGGTGGAAATTTACATTGGAAACATTTAGTTTAGCTGTTAATGAAGTTTTGTTTTTTTAGTGCTGAAAATTCATTGTCTGCTGGCGCTGTACACTTTTTCTAAGTGTTGCAATATCTCATGAAGGAAATACTGGACAATCAAATTAATGACTTTCCAGGCTTCAGGATGCCTTTCTACACTATATAAAGGTGGAAATTTACATTGGAAACGTTTGGTTTAGCTGTTATAAAAGTTTGTTTTTTTAGTGCTGTAAATGCATTTTCAGCTCGCGCTGTACACATTTGCTATGAGAGGCATTATCTCATAAGGGAAATATTGGACAATCAAATTAATGACTGCCCAGGCTTCAGGATGTCTTTTTACACTATATAAAGGTGGAAATTTACATTGGAAACGTTTGGTTTAGCTGTTATAAAAGTTTGTTTTTTTAGTGCTGTAAATGCATTTTCAGCTCGCGCTGTACACATTTGCTATGAGAGGCATTATCTCATAAGGGAAATATTGGACAATCAAATTAATGACTGCCCAGGCTTCAGGATGTCTTTTTACACTATATAAATGTGGAAATTTACATTGGAAACGTTTGGTTTAGCTGTTATAAAAGTTTGTTTTTTTAGTGCTGTAAATGCATTTTCAGCTCGCGCTGTACACATTTGCTATGTGAGGCATTATCTCATAAGGGAAATACTGGACAATCAAATTAATGACTGCCCAGGCTTCAGGATGTCTTTTTACACTATATAAAGGTGGAAATTTACATTGGAAACGTTTGGTTTAGCTGTTATAAAAGTTTGGTTTTTTAGTGCTGAAAATGCATTTTCAGCTCGCACTGTACACATTTGCTATGTGAGGCATTATCTCATAAGGGAAATACTGGACAATCAAATTAATGACTTCCCAGGCTTCAGGATGCCTTTTTACACTCTATAAATGTGGAAATTTACATTGGAAACGTTTGGTTTAGCTGTTAATGAAGTTTCGTTTTTTTAGTGCTGAAAATTCATTGTCTGCTGGCGCTGTACACTTTTTCTAAGTGTTGCAATATCTCATGAAGGAAATACTGGACAATCAAATTAATGACTTTCCAGGCTTCAGGATGCATTTTTACACTCTATAAATGTGGAAATTTACATTGGAAACGTTTGGTTTAGCTGTTATAAAAGTTTGTTTTTTTAGTGCTGTAAATGCATTTTCAGCTCGCGCTGTACACATTTGCTATGTGAGGCATTATCTCATAAGGGAAATACTGGACAATCAAATTAATGACTGCCCAGGCTTCAGGATGTCTTTTTACACTATATAAAGGTGGAAATTTACATTGGAAACGTTTGGTTTAGCTGTTATAAAAGTTTGGTTTTTTAGTGCTGAAAATGCATTTTCAGCTCGCACTGTACACATTTGCTATGTGAGGCATTATCTCATAAGGGAAATACTGGACAATCAAATTAATGACTTCCCAGGCTTCAGGATGCCTTTTTACACTCTATAAATGTGGAAATTTACATTGGAAACGTTTGGTTTAGCTGTTAATGAAGTTTCGTTTTTTTAGTGCTGAAAATTCATTGTCTGCTGGCGCTGTACACTTTTTCTAAGTGTTGCAATATCTCATGAAGGAAATACTGGACAATCAAATTAATGACTTTCCAGGCTTCAGGATGCCTTTCTACACTATATAAAGGTGGAAATTTACATTGGAAACGTTTGGTTTAGCTGTTATAAAAGTTTGGTTTTTTAGTGCTGTAAATGCATTTTCAGCTCGCGCTGTACACATTTGCTATGAGAGGCATTATCTCATAAGGGAAATATTGGACAATCAAATTAATGACTGCCCAGGCTTCAGGATGTCTTTTTACACTATATAAAGGTGGAAATTTACATTGGAAACGTTTAGTTTAGCTGTTAATGAAGTTTCGTTTTTTTAGTGCTGGAAATTCATTGTCTGCTGGCGCTGTACACTTTTTCTAAGTGTTGCAATATCTCATGAAGGAAATACTGGACAATCAAATTAAAGACTTTCCAGGCTTCAGGATGCCTTTTTACACTATATAAAGGTGGAAATTTACATTGGAAACGTTTGGTTTAGCTGTTATAAAAGTTTGGTTTTTTAGTGCTGTAAATGCATTTTCAGCTCGCGCTGTACACATTTGCTATGAGAGGCATTATCTCATAAGGGAAATATTGGACAATCAAATTAATGACTGCCCAGGCTTCAGGATGTCTTTTTACACTATATAAAGGTGGAAATTTACATTGGAAACGTTTGATTTAGCTGTTATAAAAGTTTGGTTTTTTAGTGCTGAAAATGCATTTTCAGCTCGCACTGTACACATTTGCTATGTGAGGCATTATCTCATAAGGGAAATACTGGACAATCAAATTAATGACTTCCCAGGCTTCAGGATGCCTTTTTACACTCTATAAATGTGGAAATTTACATTGGAAACGTTTGGTTTAGCTGTTAATGAAGTTTCGTTTTTTTAGTGCTGAAAATTCATTGTCTGCTGGCGCTGTACACTTTTTCTAAGTGTTGCAATATCTCATGAAGGAAATACTGGACAATCAAATTAATGACTTTCCAGGCTTCAGGATGCCTTTCTACACTATATAAAGGTGGAAATTTACATTGGAAACGTTTGGTTTAGCTGTTATAAAAGTTTGGTTTTTTAGTGCTGTAAATGCATTTTCAGCTCGCGCTGTACACATTTGCTATGAGAGGCATTATCTCATAAGGGAAATATTGGACAATCAAATTAATGACTGCCCAGGCTTCAGGATGTCTTTTTACACTATATAAAGGTGGAAATTTACATTGGAAACGTTTAGTTTAGCTGTTAATGAAGTTTCGTTTTTTTAGTGCTGGAAATTCATTGTCTGCTGGCGCTGTACACTTTTTCTAAGTGTTGCAATATCTCATGAAGGAAATACTGGACAATCAAATTAAAGACTTTCCAGGCTTCAGGATGCCTTTTTACACTATATAAAGGTGGAAATTTACATTGGAAACGTTTGGTTTAGCTGTTATAAAAGTTTGGTTTTTTAGTGCTGTAAATGCATTTTCAGCTCGCGCTGTACACATTTGCTATGAGAGGCATTATCTCATAAGGGAAATATTGGACAATCAAATTAATGACTGCCCAGGCTTCAGGATGTCTTTTTACACTATATAAAGGTGGAAATTTACATTGGAAACATTTAGTTTAGCTGTTAATGAAGTTTCGTTTTTTTAGTGCTGAAAATTCATTGTCTGCTGGCGCTGTACACTTTTTCTAAGTGTTGCAATATCTCATGAAGGAAATACTGGACAATCAAATTAATGACTTTCCAGGCTTCAGGATGCCTTTCTACACTATATAAAGGTGGAAATTTACATTGGAAACGTTTGGTTTAGCTGTTAT
The DNA here is from genome assembly GCF_059441095.1 of Idiotropiscis lumnitzeri. NCBI lineage: Eukaryota > Metazoa > Chordata > Actinopteri > Syngnathiformes > Syngnathidae > Idiotropiscis > Idiotropiscis lumnitzeri. The sequence goes on along the minus strand of NW_028283743.1, from coordinate 262,863 downwards.
AAAAGTTTGTTTTTTTAGTGCTGTAAATGCATTTTCAGCTCGCGCTGTACACATTTGCTATGAGAGGCATTATCTCATAAGGGAAATATTGGACAATCAAATTAATGACTGCCCAGTCTTCAGGATGTCTTTTTACACTATATAAAGGTGGAAATTTACATTGGAAACGTTTGGTTTAGCTGTTATAAAAGTTTGGTTTTTTAGTGCTGTAAATGCATTTTCAGCTCGCGCTGTACACATTTGCTATGAGAGGCATTATCTCATAAGGGAAATATTGGACAATCAAATTAATGACTGCCCAGGCTTCAGGATGTCTTTTTACACTATATAAAGGTGGAAATTTACATTGGAAACGTTTGGTTTAGCTGTTATAAAAGTTTGGTTTTTTAGTGCTGAAAATGCATTTTCAGCTCGCACTGTACACATTTGCTATGTGAGGCATTATCTCATAAGGGAAATACTGGACAATCAAATTAATGACTTCCCAGGCTTCAGGATGCATTTTTACACTCTATAAATGTGGAAATTTACATTGGAAACGTTTGGTTTAGCTGTTATAAAAGTTTGTTTTTTTAGTGCTGTAAATGCATTTTCAGCTCGCGCTGTACACATTTGCTATGTGAGGCATTATCTCATAAGGGAAATACTGGACAATCAAATTAATGACTGCCCAGGCTTCAGGATGTCTTTTTACACTATATAAAGGTGGAAATTTACATTGGAAACGTTTGGTTTAGCTGTTATAAAAGTTTGGTTTTTTAGTGCTGAAAATGCATTTTCAGCTCGCACTGTACACATTTGCTATGTGAGGCATTATCTCATAAGGGAAATACTGGACAATCAAATTAATGACTTCCCAGGCTTCAGGATGCCTTTTTACACTCTATAAATGTGGAAATTTACATTGGAAACGTTTGGTTTAGCTGTTAATGAAGTTTCGTTTTTTTAGTGCTGAAAATTCATTGTCTGCTGGCGCTGTACACTTTTTCTAAGTGTTGCAATATCTCATGAAGGAAATACTGGACAATCAAATTAATGACTTTCCAGGCTTCAGGATGCCTTTCTACACTATATAAAGGTGGAAATTTACATTGGAAACGTTTGGTTTAGCTGTTATAAAAGTTTGGTTTTTTAGTGCTGTAAATGCATTTTCAGCTCGCGCTGTACACATTTGCTATGAGAGGCATTATCTCATAAGGGAAATATTGGACAATCAAATTAATGACTGCCCAGGCTTCAGGATGTCTTTTTACACTATATAAAGGTGGAAATTTACATAGGAAACGTTTAGTTTAGCTGTTAATGAAGTTTCGTTTTTTTAGTGCTGGAAATTCATTGTCTGCTGGCGCTGTACACTTTTTCTAAGTGTTGCAATATCTCATGAAGGAAATACTGGACAATCAAATTAAAGACTTTCCAGGCTTCAGGATGCCTTTTTACACTATATAAAGGTGGAAATTTACATTGGAAACGTTTGGTTTAGCTGTTATAAAAGTTTGGTTTTTTAGTGCTGTAAATGCATTTTCAGCTCGCGCTGTACACATTTGCTATGAGAGGCATTATCTCATAAGGGAAATATTGGACAATCAAATTAATGACTGCCCAGGCTTCAGGATGTCTTTTTACACTATATAAAGGTGGAAATTTACATTGGAAACATTTAGTTTAGCTGTTAATGAAGTTTCGTTTTTTTAGTGCTGAAAATTCATTGTCTGCTGGCGCTGTACACTTTTTCTAAGTGTTGCAATATCTCATGAAGGAAATACTGGACAATCAAATTAATGACTTTCCAGGCTTCAGGATGCCTTTCTACACTATATAAAGGTGGAAATTTACATTGGAAACGTTTGGTTTAGCTGTTATAAAAGTTTGTTTTTTTAGTGCTGTAAATGCATTTTCAGCTCGCGCTGTACACATTTGCTATGAGAGGCATTATCTCATAAGGGAAATATTGGACAATCAAATTAATGACTGCCCAGGCTTCAGGATGTCTTTTTACACTATATAAAGGTGGAAATTTACATTGGAAACGTTTGGTTTAGCTGTTATAAAAGTTTGGTTTTTTAGTGCTGTAAATGCATTTTCAGCTCGCGCTGTACACATTTGCTATGAGAGGCATTATCTCATAAGGGAAATATTGGACAATCAAATTAATGGCTGCCCGGGCTTCAGGATGTCTTTTTACACTATATAAAGGTGGAAATTTACATTGGAAACGTTTAGTTTAGCTGTTAATGAAGTTTCGTTTTTTTAGTGCTGAAAATTCATTGTCTGCTGGCGCTGTACACTTTTTCTAAATGTTGCAATATCTCATGAAGGAAATACTGGACAATCAAATTAAGGACTTTCCAGGCTTCAGGATGCCTTTCTACACTAATTAAAGGTGGAAATTTACATTGGAAACGTTTGGTTTAGCTGTTATAAAAGTTTGGTTTTTTAGTGCTGTAAATGCATTTTCAGCTCGCGCTGTACACATTTGCTATGAGAGGCATTATCTCATAAGGGAAATATTGGACAATCAAATTAATGACTGCCCAGGCTTCAGGATGTCTTTTTACACTATATAAAGGAGGAAATTTACATTGGAAACGTTTGGTTTAGGTGTTATAAAAGTTTGGTTTTTTAGTGCTGAAAATGCATTTTCAGCTCGCGCTGTACACATTTGCAATGAGAGGTATTATCTCATAAGGGAAATACTGGACAATCAAATTAATTACTTCCCAGGCTTCAGGATGCCTTTTTACACTCTATAAATGTGGAAATTTACATTGGAAACGTTTGGTTTAGCTGTTAATGAAGTTTCGTTTTTTTAGTGCTGAAAATTCATTGTCTGCTGGCGCTGTACACTTTTTCTAAGTGTTGCAATATCTCATGAAGGAAATACTGGACAATCAAATTAATGACTTTCCAGGCTTCAGGATGCCTTTCTACACTATATAAAGGTGGAAATTTACATTGGAAACGTTTGGTTTAGCTGTTATAAAAGTTTGGTTTTTTAGTGCTGTAAATGCATTTTCAGCTCGCGCTGTACACATTTGCTATGAGAGGCATTATCTCATAAGGGAAATATTGGACAATCAAATTAATGACTGCCCAGGCTTCAGGATGTCTTTTTACACTATATAAAGGTGGAAATTTACATTGGAAACGTTTGGTTTAGCTGTTATAAAAGTTTGTTTTTTTAGTGCTGTAAATGCATTTTCAGCTCGCACTGTACACATTTGCTATGAGAGGCATTATCTCATAAGGGAAATATTGGACAATCAAATTAATGACTGCCCAGGCTTCAGGATGTCTTTTTACACTATATAAAGGTGGAAATTTACATTGGAAACGTTTACTTTAGCTGTTAATGAAGTTTCGTTTATTTAGTGCTGAAAATTCATTGTCTGCTGGCGCTGTACACTTTTTCTAAGTGTTGCAATATCTCATGAAGGAAATACTGGACAATCAAATTAATGACTTTCCAGGCTTCAGGATGCCTTTCTACACTATATAAAGGTGGAAATTTACATTGGAAACGTTTGGTTTAGCTGTTATAAAAGTTTGTTTTTTTAGTGCTGTAAATGCATTTTCAGCTCGCACTGTACACATTTGCTATGTGAGGCATTATCTCATAAGGGAAATACTGGACAATCAAATTAATGACTTCCCAGGCTTCAGGATGCCTTTTTACACTCTATAAATGTGGAAATTTACATTGGAAACGTTTGGTTTAGCTGTTAATGAAGTTTCGTTTTTTTTAGTGCTGAAAATTCATTGTCTGCTGGCGCTGTACACTTTTTCTAAGTGTTGCAATATCTCATGAAGGAAATACTGGACAATCAAATTAATGACTTTCCAGGCTTCAGGATGCCTTTCTACACTATATAAAGGTGGAAATTTACATTGGAAACGTTTGGTTTAGCTGTTATAAAAGTTTGGTTTTTTAGTGCTGTAAATGCATTTTCAGCTCGCGCTGTACACATTTGCTATGAGAGGCATTATCTCATAAGGGAAATATTGGACAATCAAATTAATGACTGCCCAGGATTCAGGATGTCTTTTTACACTATATAAAGGTGGAAATTTACATTGGAAACGTTTGGTTTAGCTGTTATAAAAGTTTGTTTTTTTAGTGCTGTAAATGCATTTTCAGCTCGCGCTGTACACATTTGCTATGAGAGGCATTATCTCATAAGGGAAATATTGGACAATCAAATTAATGACTGCCCAGGCTTCAGGATGTCTTTTTACACTATATAAAGGTGGAAATTTACATTGGAAACGTTTGGTTTAGGTGTTATATAAGTTTGTTTTTTTAGTGCTGAAAATGCATTTTCAGCTCGCACTGTACACATTTGCTATGTGAGGCATTATCTCATAAGGGAAATACTGGACAATCAAATTAATGACTTCCCAGGCTTCAGGATGCCTTTTTACACTATATAAAGGTGGAAATTTACATTGGAAACGTTTGGTTTAGCTGTTATAAAAGTTTGGTTTTTTTAGTGCTGAAAATTCATTGTCTGCTGGCGCTGTACACTTTTTCTAAGTGTTGCAATATCTCATGAAGGAAATACTGGACAATCAAATTAATGACTTTCCAGGCTCCAGGATGCCTTTCTACACTATATAAAGGTGGAAATTTACATTGGAAACGTTTGGTTTAGCTGTTATAAAAGTTTGGTTTTTTAGTGCTGTAAATGCATTTTCAGCTCGCGCTGTACACATTTGCTATGAGAGGCATTATCTCATAAGGGAAATATTGGACAATCATATTAATGACTGCCCAGGCTTCAGGATGTCTTTTTACACTATATAAAGGTGGAAATTTACATTGGAAACGTTTAGTTTAGCTGTTAATGAAGTATCGTTTTTTTAGTGCTGAAAATTCATTGTCTACTGGCGCTGTACACTTTTTCTAAGTGTTGCAATATCTCATGAAGGAAATACTGGACAATCAAATTAATGACTTTCCAGGCTTCAGGATGCCTTTCTACACTATATAAAGGTGGAAATTTACATTGGAAACGTTTGGTTTAGCTGTTATAAAAGTTTGGTTTTTTAGTGCTGTAAATGCATTTTCAGCTCGCGCTGTACACATTTGCTATGAGAGGCATTATCTCATAAGGGAAATATTGGACAATCAAATTAATGACTGCCCAGGCTTCAGGATGTCTTTTTACACTATATAAAGGTGGAAATTTACATTGGAAACGTTTGGTTTAGCTGTTATAAAAGTTTGGTTTTTTAGTGCTGAAAATGCATTTTCAGCTCGCACTGTACACATTTGCTATGTGAGGCATTATCTCATAAGGGAAATACTGGACAATCAAATTAATGACTTCCCAGGCTTCAGGATGCATTTTTACACTCTATAAATGTGGAAATTTACATTGGAAACGTTTGGTTTAGCTGTTATAAAAGTTTGTTTTTTTAGTGCTGTAAATGCATTTTCAGCTCGCGCTGTACACATTTGCTATGTGAGGCATTATCTCATAAGGGAAATACTGGACAATCAAATTAATGACTGCCCAGGCTTCAGGATGTCTTTTTACACTATATAAAGGTGGAAATTTACATTGGAAACGTTTGGTTTAGCTGTTACAAAAGTTTGGTTTTTTAGTGCTGAAAATGCATTTTCAGCTCGCACTGTACACATTTGCTATGTGAGGCATTATCTCATAAGGGAAATACTGGACAATCAAATTAATGACTTCCCAGGCTTCAGGATGCCTTTTTACACTCTATAAATGTGGAAATTTACATTGGAAACGTTTGGTTTAGCTGTTAATGAAGTTTCGTTTTTTTAGTGCTGAAAATTCATTGTCTGCTGGCGCTGTACACTTTTTCTAAGTGTTGCAATATCTCATGAAGGAAATACTGGACAATCAAATTAATGACTTTCCAGGCTTCAGGATGCCTTTCTACACTATATAAAGGTGGAAATTTACATTGGAAACGTTTGGTTTAGCTGTTATAAAAGTTTGTTTTTTTAGTGCTGTAAATGCATTTTCAGCTCGCGCTGTACACATTTGCTATGAGAGGCATTATCTCATAAGGGAAATATTGGACAATCAAATTAATGACTGCCCAGGCTTCAGGATGTCTTTTTACACTATATAAAGGTGGAAATTTACATTGGAAACGTTTAGTTTAGCTGTTAATGAAGTTTCGTTTTTTTAGTGCTGGAAATTCATTGTCTGCTGGCGCTGTACACTTTTTCTAAGTGTTGCAATATCTCATGAAGGAAATACTGGACAATCAAATTAATGACTTTCCAGGCTTCAGGATGCCTTTCTACACTATATAAAGGTGGAAATTTACATTGGAAACGTTTGGTTTAGCTGTTATAAAAGTTTGGTTTTTTAGTGCTGTAAATGCATTTTCAGCTCGCGCTGTACACATTTGCTATGAGAGGCATTATCTCATAAGGGAAATATTGGACAATCAAATTAATGACTGCCCAGGCTTCAGGATGTCTTTTTACACTATATAAAGGTGGAAATTTACATTGGAAACGTTTAGTTTAGCTGTTAATGAAGTTTCGGTTTTTTAGTGCTGAAAATTCATTGTCTGCTGGCGCTGTACACTTTTTCTAAGTGTTGCAATATCTCATGAAGGAAATACTGGACAATCAAATTAATCACTTTCCAGGCTTCAGGATGCCTTTCTACACTATATAAAGGTGGAAATTTACATTGGAAACGTTTGGTTTAGCTGTTATAAAAGTTTGGTTTTTTAGTGCTGTAAATGCATTTTCAGCTCGCGCTGTACACATTTGCTATGTGAGGCATTATATCATAAGGGAAATACTGGACAATCAAATTAATGACTTCCCAGGCTTCAGGATGCCTTTTTACACTCTATAAATGTGGAAATTTACATTGGAAACGTTTGGTTTAGCTGTTAATGAAGTTTCGTTTTTTTAGTGCTGAAAATTCATTGTCTGCTGGCGCTGTACACTTTTTCTAAGTGTTGCAATATCTCATGAAGGAAATACTGGACAATCAAATTAATGACTTTCCAGGCTTCAGGATGCCTTTCTACACTATATAAAGGTGGAAATTTACATTGGAAACGTTTGGTTTAGCTGTTATAAAAGTTTGGTTTTTTAGTGCTGTAAATGCATTTTCAGCTCGCGCTGTACACATTTGCTATGAGAGGCATTATCTCATAAGGGAAATATTGGACAATCAAATTAATGACTGCCCAGGCTTCAGGATGTCTTTTTACACTATATAAAGGTGGAAATTTACATTGGAAACGTTTGGTTTAGCTGTTATAAAAGTTTGTTTTTTTAGTGCTGTAAATGCATTTTCAGCTCGCGCTGTACACATTTGCTATGAGAGGCATTATCTCATAAGGGAAATATTGGACAATCAAATTAATGACTGCCCAGGCTTCAGGATGTCTTTTTACACTATATAAAGGTGGAAATTTACATTGGAAACGTTTAGTTTAGCTGTTAATGAAGTTTCGTTTTTTTAGTGCTGGAAATTCATTGTCTGCTGGCGCTGTACACTTTTTCTAAGTGTTGCAATATCTCATGAAGGAAATACTGGACAATCAAATTAATGACTTTCCAGGCTTCAGGATGCCTTTCTACACTATATAAAGGTGGAAATTTACATTGGAAACGTTTGGTTTAGCTGTTATAAAAGTTTGGTTTTTTAGTGCTGTAAATGCATTTTCAGCTCGCGCTGTACACATTTGCTATGAGAGGCATTATCTCATAAGGGAAATATTGGACAATCAAATTAATGACTGCCCAGGCTTCAGGATGTCTTTTTACACTATATAAAGGTGGAAATTTACATTGGAAACGTTTAGTTTAGCTGTTAATGAAGTTTCGTTTTTTTAGTGCTGGAAATTCATTGTCTGCTGGCGCTGTACACTTTTTCTAAGTGTTGCAATATCTCATGAAGGAAATACTGGACAATCAAATTAAAGACTTTCCAGGCTTCAGGATGCCTTTTTACACTATATAAAGGTGGAAATTTACATTGGAAACGTTTGGTTTAGCTGTTATAAAAGTTTGGTTTTTTAGTGCTGTAAATGCATTTTCAGCTCGCGCTGTACACATTTGCTATGAGAGGCATTATCTCATAAGGGAAATATTGGACAATCAAATTAATGACTGCCCAGGCTTCAGGATGTCTTTTTACACTATATAAAGGTGGAAATTTACATTGGAAACATTTAGTTTAGCTGTTAATGAAGTTTCGTTTTTTTAGTGCTGAAAATTCATTGTCTGCTGGCGCTGTACACTTTTTCTAAGTGTTGCAATATCTCATGAAGGAAATACTGGACAATCAAATTAAAGACTTTCCAGGCTTCAGGATGCCTTTTTACACTATATAAAGGTGGAAATTTACATTGGAAACGTTTGGTTTAGCTGTTATAAAAGTTTGGTTTTTTAGTGCTGTAAATGCATTTTCAGCTCGCGCTGTACACATTTGCTATGAGAGGCATTATCTCATAAGGGAAATATTGGACAATCAAATTAATGACTGCCCAGGCTTCAGGATGTCTTTTTACACTATATAAAGGTGGAAATTTACATTGGAAACATTTAGTTTAGCTGTTAATGAAGTTTCGTTTTTTTAGTGCTGAAAATTCATTGTCTGCTGGCGCTGTACACTTTTTCTAAGTGTTGCAATATCTCATGAAGGAAATACTGGACAATCAAATTAATGACTTTCCAGGCTTCAGGATGCCTTTCTACACTATATAAAGGTGGAAATTTACATTGGAAACGTTTGGTTTAGCTGTTATAAAAGTTTGTTTTTTTAGTGCTGTAAATGCATTTTCAGCTCGCGCTGTACACATTTGCTATGAGAGGCATTATCTCATAAGGGAAATATTGGACAATCAAATTAATGACTGCCCAGGCTTCAGGATGTCTTTTTACACTATATAAAGGTGGAAATTTACATTGGAAACGTTTGGTTTAGCTGTTATAAAAGTTTGGTTTTTTAGTGCTGTAAATGCATTTTCAGCTCGCGCTGTACACATTTGCTATGAGAGGCATTATCTCATAAGGGAAATATTGGACAATCAAATTAATGACTGCCCAGGCTTCAGGATGTCTTTTTACACTATATAAATGTGGAAATTTACATTGGAAACGTTTGGTTTAGCTGTTATAAAAGTTTGTTTTTTTAGTGCTGTAAATGCATTTTCAGCTCGCGCTGTACACATTTGCTATGTGAGGCATTATCTCATAAGGGAAATACTGGACAATCAAATTAATGACTGCCCAGGCTTCAGGATGTCTTTTTACACTATATAAAGGTGGAAATTTACATTGGAAACGTTTGGTTTAGCTGTTATAAAAGTTTGGTTTTTTAGTGCTGAAAATGCATTTTCAGCTCGCACTGTACACATTTGCTATGTGAGGCATTATCTCATAAGGGAAATACTGGACAATCAAATTAATGACTTCCCAGGCTTCAGGATGCCTTTTTACACTCTATAAATGTGGAAATTTACATTGGAAACGTTTGGTTTAGCTGTTAATGAAGTTTCGTTTTTTTAGTGCTGAAAATTCATTGTCTGCTGGCGCTGTACACTTTTTCTAAGTGTTGCAATATCTCATGAAGGAAATACTGGACAATCAAATTAATGACTTTCCAGGCTTCAGGATGCATTTTTACACTCTATAAATGTGGAAATTTACATTGGAAACGTTTGGTTTAGCTGTTATAAAAGTTTGTTTTTTTAGTGCTGTAAATGCATTTTCAGCTCGCGCTGTACACATTTGCTATGTGAGGCATTATCTCATAAGGGAAATACTGGACAATCAAATTAATGACTGCCCAGGCTTCAGGATGTCTTTTTACACTATATAAAGGTGGAAATTTACATTGGAAACGTTTGGTTTAGCTGTTATAAAAGTTTGGTTTTTTAGTGCTGAAAATGCATTTTCAGCTCGCACTGTACACATTTGCTATGTGAGGCATTATCTCATAAGGGAAATACTGGACAATCAAATTAATGACTTCCCAGGCTTCAGGATGCCTTTTTACACTCTATAAATGTGGAAATTTACATTGGAAACGTTTGGTTTAGCTGTTAATGAAGTTTCGTTTTTTTAGTGCTGAAAATTCATTGTCTGCTGGCGCTGTACACTTTTTCTAAGTGTTGCAATATCTCATGAAGGAAATACTGGACAATCAAATTAATGACTTTCCAGGCTTCAGGATGCCTTTCTACACTATATAAAGGTGGAAATTTACATTGGAAACGTTTGGTTTAGCTGTTATAAAAGTTTGGTTTTTTAGTGCTGTAAATGCATTTTCAGCTCGCGCTGTACACATTTGCTATGAGAGGCATTATCTCATAAGGGAAATATTGGACAATCAAATTAATGACTGCCCAGGCTTCAGGATGTCTTTTTACACTATATAAAGGTGGAAATTTACATTGGAAACGTTTAGTTTAGCTGTTAATGAAGTTTCGTTTTTTTAGTGCTGGAAATTCATTGTCTGCTGGCGCTGTACACTTTTTCTAAGTGTTGCAATATCTCATGAAGGAAATACTGGACAATCAAATTAAAGACTTTCCAGGCTTCAGGATGCCTTTTTACACTATATAAAGGTGGAAATTTACATTGGAAACGTTTGGTTTAGCTGTTATAAAAGTTTGGTTTTTTAGTGCTGTAAATGCATTTTCAGCTCGCGCTGTACACATTTGCTATGAGAGGCATTATCTCATAAGGGAAATATTGGACAATCAAATTAATGACTGCCCAGGCTTCAGGATGTCTTTTTACACTATATAAAGGTGGAAATTTACATTGGAAACATTTAGTTTAGCTGTTAATGAAGTTTCGTTTTTTTAGTGCTGAAAATTCATTGTCTGCTGGCGCTGTACACTTTTTCTAAGTGTTGCAATATCTCATGAAGGAAATACTGGACAATCAAATTAATGACTTTCCAGGCTTCAGGATGCCTTTCTACACTATATAAAGGTGGAAATTTACATTGGAAACGTTTGGTTTAGCTGTTATAAAAGTTTGTTTTTTTAGTGCTGTAAATGCATTTTCAGCTCGCGCTGTACACATTTGCTATGAGAGGCATTATCTCATAAGGGAAATATTGGACAATCAAATTAATGACTGCCCAGGCTTCAGGATGTCTTTTTACACTATATAAAGGTGGAAATTTACATTGGAAACGTTTGGTTTAGCTGTTATAAAAGTTTGGTTTTTTAGTGCTGTAAATGCATTTTCAGCTCGCGCTGTACACATTTGCTATGAGAGGCATTATCTCATAAGGGAAATATTGGACAATCAAATTAATGACTGCCCAGGCTTCAGGATGTCTTTTTACACTATATAAAGGTGGAAATTTACATTGGAAACGTTTGGTTTAGCTGTTATAAAAGTTTGGTTTTTTAGTGCTGAAAATGCATTTTCAGCTCGCACTGTACACATTTGCTATGTGAGGCATTATCTCATAAGGGAAATACTGGACAATCAAATTAATGACTTCCCAGGCTTCAGGATGCATTTTTACACTCTATAAATGTGGAAATTTACATTGGAAACGTTTGGTTTAGCTGTTATAAAAGTTTGTTTTTTTAGTGCTGTAAATGCATTTTCAGCTCGCGCTGTACACATTTGCTATGTGAGGCATTATCTCATAAGGGAAATACTGGACAATCAAATTAATGACTGCCCAGGCTTCAGGATGTCTTTTTACACTATATAAAGGTGGAAATTTACATTGGAAACGTTTGGTTTAGCTGTTATAAAAGTTTGGTTTTTTAGTGCTGTAAATGCATTTTCAGCTCGCGCTGTACACATTTGCTATGAGAGGCATTATCTCATAAGGGAAATATTGGACAATCAAATTAATGGCTGCCCAGGCTTCAGGATGTCTTTTTACACTATATAAAGGTGGAAATTTACATTGGAAACGTTTAGTTTAGCTGTTAATGAAGTTTCGGTTTTTTAGTGCTGGAAATTCATTGTCTGCTGGCGCTGTACACTTTTTCTAAGTGTTGCAATATCTCATGAAGGAAATACTGGACAATCAAATTAAAGACTTTCCAGGCTTCAGGATGCCTTTTTACACTATATAAAGGTGGAAATTTACATTGGAAACGTTTGGTTTAGCTGTTATAAAAGTTTGGTTTTTTAGTGCTGTAAATGCATTTTCAGCTCGCGCTGTACACATTTGCTATGAGAGGCATTATCTCATAAGGGAAATATTGGACAATCAAATTAATGACTGCCCAGGCTTCAGGATGTCTTTTTACACTATATAAAGGTGGAAATTTACATTGGAAACATTTAGTTTAGCTGTTAATGAAGTTTCGTTTTTTTAGTGCTGAAAATTCATTGTCTGCTGGCGCTGTACACTTTTTCTAAGTGTTGCAATATCTCATGAAGGAAATACTGGACAATCAAATTAATGACTTTCCAAGCTTCAGGATGCCTTTCTACACTATATAAAGGTGGAAATTTACATTGGAAACGTTTGGTTTAGCTGTTATAAAAGTTTGGTTTTTTAGTGCTGTAAATGCATTTTCAGCTCGCGCTGTACACATTTGCTATGAGAGGCATTATCTCATAAGGGAAATATTGGACAATCAAATTAATGACTGCCCAGGCTTCAGGATGTCTTTTTACACTATATAAAGGTGGGAATTTACATTGGAAACGTTTGGTTTAGCTGTTATAAAAGTTTGGTTTTTTAGTGCTGTAAATGCATTTTCAGCTCGCGCTGTACACATTTGCTATGAGAGGCATTATCTCATAAGGGAAATATTGGACAATCATATTAATGACTGCCCAGGCTTCAGGATGTCTTTTTACACTATATAAAGGTGGAAATTTACATTGGAAACGTTTGGTTTAGGTGTTATATAAGTTTGTTTTTTTAGTGCTGAAAATGCATTTTCAGCTCGCACTGTACACATTTGCTATGTGAGGCATTATCTCATAAGGGAAATACTGGACAATCAAATTAATGACTTCCCAGGCTTCAGGATGCCTTTTTACACTATATAAAGGTGGAAATTTACATTGGAAACGTTTGGTTTAGCTGTTATATAAAAGTTTGGTTTTTTTAGTGCTGAAAATTCATTGTCTGCTGGCGCTGTACACTTTTTCTAAGTGTTGCAATATCTCATGAAGGAAATACTGGACAATCAAATTAATGACTTTCCAGGCTCCAGGATGCCTTTCTACACTATATAAAGGTGGAAATTTACATTGGAAACGTTTGGTTTAGCTGTTATAAAAGTTTGGTTTTTTAGTGCTGTAAATGCATTTTCAGCTCGCGCTGTACACATTTGCTATGAGAGGCATTATCTCATAAGGGAAATATTGGACAATCATATTAATGACTGCCCAGGCTTCAGGATGTCTTTTTACACTATATAAAGGTGGAAATTTACATTGGAAACGTTTAGTTTAGCTGTTAATGAAGTATCGTTTTTTAAGTGCTGAAAATTCATTGTCTACTGGCGCTGTACACTTTTTCTAAGTGTTGCAATATCTCATGAAGGAAATACTGGACAATCAAATTAATGACTTTCCAGGCTTCAGGATGCCTTTCTACACTATATAAAGGTGGAAATTTACATTGGAAACGTTTGGTTTAGCTGTTATAAAAGTTTGGTTTTTTAGTGCTGTAAATGCATTTTCAGCTCGCGCTGTACACATTTGCTATGAGAGGCATTATCTCATAAGGGAAATATTGGACAATCAAATTAATGACTGCCCAGGCTTCAGGATGTCTTTTTACACTATATAAAGGTGGAAATTTACATTGGAAACGTTTGGTTTAGCTGTTATAAAAGTTTGGTTTTTTAGTGCTGAAAAGCCATTTTCAGCTCGCACTGTACACATTTGCTATGTGAGGCATTATCTCATAAGGGAAATACTGGACAATCAAATTAATGACTTCCCAGGCTTCAGGATGCATTTTTACACTCTATAAATGTGGAAATTTACATTGGAAACGTTTGGTTTAGCTGTTATAAAAGTTTGTTTTTTTAGTGCTGTAAATGCATTTTCAGCTCGCGCTGTACACATTTGCTATGTGAGGCATTATCTCATAAGGGAAATACTGGACAATCAAATTAATGACTGCCCAGGCTTCAGGATGTCTTTTTACACTATATAAAGGTGGAAATTTACATTGGAAACGTTTGGTTTAGCTGTTACAAAAGTTTGGTTTTTTAGTGCTGAAAATGCATTTTCAGCTCGCACTGTACACATTTGCTATGTGAGGCATTATCTCATAAGGGAAATACTGGACAATCAAATTAATGACTTCCCAGGCTTCAGGATGCCTTTTTACACTCTATAAATGTGGAAATTTACATTGGAAACGTTTGGTTTAGCTGTTAATGAAGTTTCGTTTTTTTAGTGCTGAAAATTCATTGTCTGCTGGCGCTGTACACTTTTTCTAAGTGTTGCAATATCTCATGAAGGAAATACTGGACAATCAAAATAATGACTTTCCAGGCTTCAGGATGCCTTTCTACACTATATAAAGGTGGAAATTTACATTGGAAACGTTTGGTTTAGCTGTTATAAAAGTTTGTTTTTTTAGTGCTGTAAATGCATTTTCAGCTCGCGCTGTACACATTTGCTATGAGAGGCATTATCTCATAAGGGAAATATTGGACAATCAAATTAATGACTGCCCAGGCTTCAGGATGTCTTTTTACACTATATAAAGGTGGAAATTTACATTGGAAACGTTTAGTTTAGCTGTTAATGAAGTTTCGGTTTTTTAGTGCTGAAAATTCATTGTCTGCTGGCGCTGTACACTTTTTCTAAGTGTTGCAATATCTCATGAAGGAAATACTGGACAATCAAATTAATCACTTTCCAGGCTTCAGGATGCCTTTCTACACTATATAAAGGTGGAAATTTACATTGGAAACGTTTGGTTTAGCTGTTATAAAAGTTTGGTTTTTTAGTGCTGTAAATGCATTTTCAGCTCGCGCTGTACACATTTGCTATGTGAGGCATTATATCATAAGGGAAATACTGGACAATCAAATTAATGACTTCCCAGGCTTCAGGATGCCTTTTTACACTCTATAAATGTGGAAATTTACATTGGAAACGTTTGGTTTAGCTGTTAATGAAGTTTCGTTTTTTTAGTGCTTAAAATTCATTGTCTGCTGGCGCTGTACACTTTTTCTAAGTGTTGCAATATCTCATGAAGGAAATACTGGACAATCAAATTAATGACTTTCCAGGCTTCAGGATGCCTTTCTACACTATATAAAGGTGGAAATTTACATTGGAAACGTTTGGTTTAGCTGTTATAAAAGTTTGTTTTTTTAGTGCTGTAAATGCATTTTCAGCTCGCGCTGTACACATTTGCTATGAGAGGCATTATCTCATAAGGGAAATATTGGACAATCAAATTAATGACTGCCCAGGCTTCAGGATGTCTTTTTACACTATATAAAGGTGGAAATTTACATTGGAAACGTTTGGTTTAGCTGTTATAAAAGTTTGTTTTTTTAGTGCTGTAAATGCATTTTCAGCTCGCGCTGTACACATTTGCTATGAGAGGCATTATCTCATAAGGGAAATATTGGACAATCAAATTAATGACTGCCCAGGCTTCAGGATGTCTTTTTACACTATATAAAGGTGGAAATTTACATTGGAAACGTTTAGTTTAGCTGTTAATGAAGTTTCGTTTTTTTAGTGCTGGAAATTCATTGTCTGCTGGCGCTGTACACTTTTTCTAAGTGTTGCAATATCTCATGAAGGAAATACTGGACAATCAAATTAATGACTTTCCAGGCTTCAGGATGCCTTTCTACACTATATAAAGGTGGGAATTTACATTGGAAACGTTTGGTTTAGCTGTTATAAAAGTTTGGTTTTTTAGTGCTGTAAATGCATTTTCAGCTCGCGCTGTACACATTTGCTATGAGAGGCATTATCTCATAAGGGAAATATTGGACAATCAAATTAATGACTGCCCAGGCTTCAGGATGTCTTTTTACACTATATAAAGGTGGAAATTTACATTGGAAACGTTTGGTTTAGCTGTTAATGAAGTTTCGTTTTTTTAGTGCTGAAAATTCATTGTCTGCTGGCGCTGTACACTTTTTCTAAGTGTTGCAATATCTCATGAAGGAAATACTGGACAATCAAATTAATGACTTTCCAGGCTTCAGGATGCCTTTCTACACTATATAAAGGTGGAAATTTACATTGGAAACGTTTGGTTTAGCTGTTATAAAAGTTTGGTTTTTTAGTGCTGTAAATGCATTTTCAGCTCGCGCTGTACACATTTGCTATGAGAGGCATTATCTCATAAGGGAAATATTGGACAATCAAATTAATGACTGCCCAGGCTTCAGGATGTCTTTTTACACTATATAAAGGTGGAAATTTACATTGGAAACGTTTAGTTTAGCTGTTAATGAAGTTTCGTTTTTTTAGTGCTGGAAATTCATTGTCTGCTGGCGCTGTACACTTTTTCTAAGTGTTGCAATATCTCATGAAGGAAATACTGGACAATCAAATTAAAGACTTTCCAGGCTTCAGGATGCCTTTTTACACTATATAAAGGTGGAAATTTACATTGGAAACGTTTGGTTTAGCTGTTATAAAAGTTTGGTTTTTTAGTGCTGTAAATGCATTTTCAGCTCGCGCTGTACACATTTGCTATGAGAGGCATTATCTCATAAGGGAAATATTGGACAATCAAATTAATGACTGCCCAGGCTTCAGGATGTCTTTTTACACTATATAAAGGTGGAAATTTACATTGGAAACATTTAGTTTAGCTGTTAATGAAGTTTCGTTTTTTTAGTGCTGAAAATTCATTGTCTGCTGGCGCTGTACACTTTTTCTAAGTGTTGCAATATCTCATGAAGGAAATACTGGACAATCAAATTAAAGACTTTCCAGGCTTCAGGATGCCTTTTTACACTATATAAAGGTGGAAATTTACATTGGAAACGTTTGGTTTAGCTGTTATAAAAGTTTGGTTTTTTAGTGCTGTAAATGCATTTTCAGCTCGCGCTGTACACATTTGCTATGAGAGGCATTATCTCATAAGGGAAATATTGGACAATCAAATTAATGACTGCCCAGGCTTCAGGATGTCTTTTTACACTATATAAAGGTGGAAATTTACATTGGAAACATTTAGTTTAGCTGTTAATGAAGTTTCGTTTTTTTAGTGCTGAAAATTCATTGTCTGCTGGCGCTGTACACTTTTTCTAAGTGTTGCAATATCTCATGAAGGAAATACTGGACAATCAAATTAATGACTTTCCAGGCTTCAGGATGCCTTTCTACACTATATAAAGGTGGAAATTTACATTGGAAACGTTTGGTTTAGCTGTTATAAAAGTTTGTTTTTTTAGTGCTGTAAATGCATTTTCAGCTCGCGCTGTACACATTTGCTATGAGAGGCATTATCTCATAAGGGAAATAT
The DNA here is from genome assembly GCF_059441095.1 of Idiotropiscis lumnitzeri. Classification (NCBI taxonomy): domain Eukaryota; kingdom Metazoa; phylum Chordata; class Actinopteri; order Syngnathiformes; family Syngnathidae; genus Idiotropiscis; species Idiotropiscis lumnitzeri. Next base: position 245,440 of record NW_028283743.1, on the reverse strand, counting down.
TGGACAATCAAATTAATGACTGCCCAGGCTTCAGGATGTCTTTTTACACTATATAAAGGTGGAAATTTACATTGGAAACGTTTGGTTTAGCTGTTATAAAAGTTTGGTTTTTTAGTGCTGTAAATGCATTTTCAGCTCGCGCTGTACACATTTGCTATGAGAGGCATTATCTCATAAGGGAAATATTGGACAATCAAATTAATGACTGCCCAGGCTTCAGGATGTCTTTTTACACTATATAAATGTGGAAATTTACATTGGAAACGTTTGGTTTAGCTGTTATAAAAGTTTGTTTTTTTAGTGCTGTAAATGCATTTTCAGCTCGCGCTGTACACATTTGCTATGTGAGGCATTATCTCATAAGGGAAATACTGGACAATCAAATTAATGACTGCCCAGGCTTCAGGATGTCTTTTTACACTATATAAAGGTGGAAATTTACATTGGAAACGTTTGGTTTAGCTGTTATAAAAGTTTGGTTTTTTAGTGCTGAAAATGCATTTTCAGCTCGCACTGTACACATTTGCTATGTGAGGCATTATCTCATAAGGGAAATACTGGACAATCAAATTAATGACTTCCCAGGCTTCAGGATGCCTTTTTACACTCTATAAATGTGGAAATTTACATTGGAAACGTTTGGTTTAGCTGTTAATGAAGTTTCGTTTTTTTAGTGCTGAAAATTCATTGTCTGCTGGCGCTGTACACTTTTTCTAAGTGTTGCAATATCTCATGAAGGAAATACTGGACAATCAAATTAATGACTTTCCAGGCTTCAGGATGCATTTTTACACTCTATAAATGTGGAAATTTACATTGGAAACGTTTGGTTTAGCTGTTATAAAAGTTTGTTTTTTTAGTGCTGTAAATGCATTTTCAGCTCGCGCTGTACACATTTGCTATGTGAGGCATTATCTCATAAGGGAAATACTGGACAATCAAATTAATGACTGCCCAGGCTTCAGGATGTCTTTTTACACTATATAAAGGTGGAAATTTACATTGGAAACGTTTGGTTTAGCTGTTATAAAAGTTTGGTTTTTTAGTGCTGAAAATGCATTTTCAGCTCGCACTGTACACATTTGCTATGTGAGGCATTATCTCATAAGGGAAATACTGGACAATCAAATTAATGACTTCCCAGGCTTCAGGATGCCTTTTTACACTCTATAAATGTGGAAATTTACATTGGAAACGTTTGGTTTAGCTGTTAATGAAGTTTCGTTTTTTTAGTGCTGAAAATTCATTGTCTGCTGGCGCTGTACACTTTTTCTAAGTGTTGCAATATCTCATGAAGGAAATACTGGACAATCAAATTAATGACTTTCCAGGCTTCAGGATGCCTTTCTACACTATATAAAGGTGGAAATTTACATTGGAAACGTTTGGTTTAGCTGTTATAAAAGTTTGGTTTTTTAGTGCTGTAAATGCATTTTCAGCTCGCGCTGTACACATTTGCTATGAGAGGCATTATCTCATAAGGGAAATATTGGACAATCAAATTAATGACTGCCCAGGCTTCAGGATGTCTTTTTACACTATATAAAGGTGGAAATTTACATTGGAAACGTTTAGTTTAGCTGTTAATGAAGTTTCGTTTTTTTAGTGCTGGAAATTCATTGTCTGCTGGCGCTGTACACTTTTTCTAAGTGTTGCAATATCTCATGAAGGAAATACTGGACAATCAAATTAAAGACTTTCCAGGCTTCAGGATGCCTTTTTACACTATATAAAGGTGGAAATTTACATTGGAAACGTTTGGTTTAGCTGTTATAAAAGTTTGGTTTTTTAGTGCTGTAAATGCATTTTCAGCTCGCGCTGTACACATTTGCTATGAGAGGCATTATCTCATAAGGGAAATATTGGACAATCAAATTAATGACTGCCCAGGCTTCAGGATGTCTTTTTACACTATATAAAGGTGGAAATTTACATTGGAAACATTTAGTTTAGCTGTTAATGAAGTTGCGTTTTTTTAGTGCTGAAAATTCATTGTCTGCTGGCGCTGTACACTTTTTCTAAGTGTTGCAATATCTCATGAAGGAAATACTGGACAATCAAATTAATGACTTTCCAGGCTTCAGGATGCCTTTCTACACTATATAAAGGTGGAAATTTACATTGGAAACGTTTGGTTTAGCTGTTATAAAAGTTTGTTTTTTTAGTGCTGTAAATGCATTTTCAGCTCGCGCTGTACACATTTGCTATGAGAGGCATTATCTCATAAGGGAAATATTGGACAATCAAATTAATGACTGCCCAGGCTTCAGGATGTCTTTTTACACTATATAAAGGTGGAAATTTACATTGGAAACGTTTGGTTTAGCTGTTATAAAAGTTTGGTTTTTTAGTGCTGTAAATGCATTTTCAGCTCGCGCTGTACACATTTGCTATGAGAGGCATTATCTCATAAGGGAAATACTGGACAATCAAATTAATGACTGCCCAGGCTTCAGGATGTCTTTTTACACTATATAAAGGTGGAAATTTACATTGGAAACGTTTGGTTTAGCTGTTATAAAAGTTTGGTTTTTTAGTGCTGAAAATGCATTTTCAGCTCGCACTGTACACATTTGCTATGTGAGGCATTATCTCATAAGGGAAATACTGGACAATCAAATTAATGACTTCCCAGGCTTCAGGATGCCTTTTTACACTCTATAAATGTGGAAATTTACATTGGAAACGTTTGGTTTAGCTGTTAATGAAGTTTCGTTTTTTTAGTGCTGAAAATTCATTGTCTGCTGGCGCTGTACACTTTTTCTAAGTGTTGCAATATCTCATGAAGGAAATACTGGACAATCAAATTAATGACTTTCCAGGCTTCAGGATGCCTTTCTACACTATATAAAGGTGGAAATTTACATTGGAAACGTTTGGTTTAGCTGTTATAAAAGTTTGGTTTTTTAGTGCTGTAAATGCATTTTCAGCTCGCGCTGTACACATTTGCTATGAGAGGCATTATCTCATAAGGGAAATATTGGACAATCAAATTAATGGCTGCCCAGGCTTCAGGATGTCTTTTTACACTATATAAAGGTGGAAATTTACATTGGAAACGTTTAGTTTAGCTGTTAATGAAGTTTCGGTTTTTTAGTGCTGGAAATTCATTGTCTGCTGGCGCTGTACACTTTTTCTAAGTGTTGCAATATCTCATGAAGGAAATACTGGACAATCAAATTAAAGACTTTCCAGGCTTCAGGATGCCTTTTTACACTATATAAAGGTGGAAATTTACATTGGAAACGTTTGGTTTAGCTGTTATAAAAGTTTGGTTTTTTAGTGCTGTAAATGCATTTTCAGCTCGCGCTGTACACATTTGCTATGAGAGGCATTATCTCATAAGGGAAATATTGGACAATCAAATTAATGACTGCCCAGGCTTCAGGATGTCTTTTTACACTATATAAAGGTGGAAATTTACATTGGAAACATTTAGTTTAGCTGTTAATGAAGTTTCGTTTTTTTAGTGCTGAAAATTCATTGTCTGCTGGCGCTGTACACTTTTTCTAAGTGTTGCAATATCTCATGAAGGAAATACTGGACAATCAAATTAATGACTTTCCAAGCTTCAGGATGCCTTTCTACACTATATAAAGGTGGAAATTTACATTGGAAACGTTTGGTTTAGCTGTTATAAAAGTTTGGTTTTTTAGTGCTGTAAATGCATTTTCAGCTCGCGCTGTACACATTTGCTATGAGAGGCATTATCTCATAAGGGAAATATTGGACAATCAAATTAATGACTGCCCAGGCTTCAGGATGTCTTTTTACACTATATAAAGGTGGAAATTTACATTGGAAACGTTTGGTTTAGCTGTTATAAAAGTTTGGTTTTTTAGTGCTGTAAATGCATTTTCAGCTCGCGCTGTACACATTTGCTATGAGAGGCATTATCTCATAAGGGAAATATTGGACAATCAAATTAATGGCTGCCCGGGCTTCAGGATGTCTTTTTACACTATATAAAGGTGGAAATTTACATTGGAAACGTTTAGTTTAGCTGTTAATGAAGTTTCGTTTTTTTAGTGCTGAAAATTCATTGTCTGCTGGCGCTGTACACTTTTTCTAAATGTTGCAATATCTCATGAAGGAAATACTGGACAATCAAATTAATGACTTTCCAGGCTTCAGGATGCCTTTCTACACTATATAAAGGTGGAAATTTACATTGGAAACGTTTGGTTTAGCTGTTATAAAAGTTTGGTTTTTTAGTGCTGTAAATGCATTTTCAGCTCGCGCTGTACACATTTGCTATGAGAGGCATTATCTCATAAGGGAAATATTGGACAATCAAATTAATGACTGCCCAGGCTTCAGGATGTCTTTTTACACTATATAAAGGAGGAAATTTACATTGGAAACGTTTGGTTTAGGTGTTATAAAAGTTTGGTTTTTTAGTGCTGAAAATGCATTTTCAGCTCGCGCTGTACACATTTGCAATGAGAGGCATTATCTCATAAGGGAAATACTGGACAATCAAATTAATGACTTCCCAGGCTTCAGGATGCCTTTTTACACTCTATAAATGTGGAAATTTACATTGGAAACGTTTGGTTTAGCTGTTAATGAAGTTTCGTTTTTTTTAGTGTTGAAAATTCGTTGTCTGCTGGCGCTGTACACTTTTTCTAAGTGTTGCAATATCTCATGAAGGAAATACTGGACAATCAAATTAATGACTTTCCAGGCTTCAGGATGCCTTTCTACACTATATAAAGGTGGAAATTTACATTGGAAACGTTTGGTTTAGCTGTTATAAAAGTTTGGTTTTTTAGTGCTGTAAATGCATTTTCAGCTCGCGCTGTACACATTTGCTATGAGAGGCATTATCTCATAAGGGAAATATTGGACAATCAAATTAATGACTGCCCAGGCTTCAGGATGTCTTTTTACACTATATAAAGGTGGAAATTTACATTGGAAACGTTTGGTTTAGCTGTTATAAAAGTTTGTTTTTTTAGTGCTGTAAATGCATTTTCAGCTCGCACTGTACACATTTGCTATGAGAGGCATTATCTCATAAGGGAAATATTGGACAATCAAATTAATGACTGCCCAGGCTTCAGGATGTCTTTTTACACTATATAAAGGTGGAAATTTACATTGGAAACGTTTACTTTAGCTGTTAATGAAGTTTCGTTTATTTAGTGCTGAAAATTCATTGTCTGCTGGCGCTGTACACTTTTTCTAAGTGTTGCAATATCTCATGAAGGAAATACTGGACAATCAAATTAATGACTTTCCAGGCTTCAGGATGCCTTTCTACACTATATAAAGGTGGAAATTTACATTGGAAACGTTTGGTTTAGCTGTTATAAAAGTTTGTTTTTTTAGTGCTGTAAATGCATTTTCAGCTCGCACTGTACACATTTGCTATGTGAGGCATTATCTCATAAGGGAAATACTGGACAATCAAATTAATGACTTCCCAGGCTTCAGGATGCCTTTTTACACTCTATAAATGTGGAAATTTACATTGGAAACGTTTGGTTTAGCTGTTAATGAAGTTTCGTTTTTTTAGTGCTGAAAATTCATTGTCTGCTGGCGCTGTACACTTTTTCTAAGTGTTGCAATATCTCATGAAGGAAATACTGGACAATCAAATTAATGACTTTCCAGGCTTCAGGATGCCTTTCTACACTATATAAAGGTGGAAATTTATATTGGAAACGTTTGGTTTAGCTGTTATAAAAGTTTGGTTTTTTAGTGCTGTAAATGCATTTTCAGCTCGCGCTGTACACATTTGCTATGAGAGGCATTATCTCATAAGGGAAATATTGGACAATCAAATTAATGACTGCCCAGGCTTCAGGATGTCTTTTTACACTATATAAAGGTGGAAATTTACATTGGAAACGTTTGGTTTAGCTGTTATAAAAGTTTGTTTTTTTAGTGCTGTAAATGCATTTTCAGCTCGCACTGTACACATTTGCTATGAGAGGCATTATCTCATAAGGGAAATATTGGACAATCAAATTAATGACTGCCCAGGCTTAAGGATGTCTTTTTACACTATATAAAGGTGGAAATTTACATTGGAAACGTTTACTTTAGCTGTTAATGAAGTTTCGTTTATTTAGTGCTGAAAATTCATTGTCTGCTGGCGCTGTACACTTTTTCTAAGTGTTGCAATATCTCATGAAGGAAATACTGGACAATCAAATTAATGACTTTCCAGGCTTCAGGATGCCTTTCTACACTATATAAAGGTGGAAATTTACATTGGAAACGTTTGGTTTAGCTGTTATAAAAGTTTGTTTTTTTAGTGCTGTAAATGCATTTTCAGCTCGCACTGTACACATTTGCTATGTGAGGCATTATCTCATAAGGGAAATACTGGACAATCAAATTAATGACTTCCCAGGCTTCAGGATGCCTTTTTACACTCTATAAATGTGGAAATTTACATTGGAAACGTTTGGTTTAGCTGTTAATGAAGTTTCGTTTTTTTAGTGCTGAAAATTCATTGTCTGCTGGCGCTGTACACTTTTTCTAAGTGTTGCAATATCTCATGAAGGAAATACTGGACAATCAAATTAATGACTTTCCAGGCTTCAGGATGCCTTTCTACACTATATAAAGGTGGAAATTTACATTGGAAACGTTTGGTTTAGCTGTTATAAAAGTTTGGTTTTTTAGTGCTGTAAATGCATTTTCAGCTCGCGCTGTACACATTTGCTATGAGAGGCATTATCTCATAAGGGAAATATTGGACAATCAAATTAATGACTGCCCAGGCTTCAGGATGTCTTTTTACACTATATAAAGGTGGAAATTTACATTGGAAACGTTTGGTTTAGCTGTTATAAAAGTTTGTTTTTTTAGTGCTGTAAATGCATTTTCAGCTCGCACTGTACACATTTGCTATGAGAGGCATTATCTCATAAGGGAAATATTGGACAATCAAATTAATGACTGCCCAGGCTTCAGGATGTCTTTTTACACTATATAAGGGTGGAAATTTACATTGGAAACGTTTAGTTTAGCTGTTAATGAAGTTTCGTTTTTTTAGTGCTGAAAATTCATTGTCTGCTGGCGCTGTACACATTTGCTATGTGAGGCATTATCTCATAAGGGAAATACTGGACAATCAAATTAATGACTGCCCAGGCTTCAGGATGTCTTTTTACACTATATAAAGGTGGAAATTTACATTGGAAACGTTTGGTTTAGCTGTTATAAAAGTTTGGTTTTTTAGTGCTGAAAATGCATTTTCAGCTCGCACTGTACACATTTGCTATGTGAGGCATTATCTCATAAGGGAAATACTGGACAATCAAATTAATGACTGCCCAGGCTTCAGGATGCCTTTTTACACTCTATAAATGTGGAAATTTACATTGGAAACGTTTGGTTTAGCTGTTAATGAAGTTTCGTTTTTTTAGTGCTGAAAATTCATTGTCTGCTGGCGCTGTACACTTTTTCTAAGTGTTGCAATATCTCATGAAGGAAATACTGGACAATCAAATTAATGACTTTCCAGGCTTCAGGATGCCTTTCTACACTATATAAAGGTGGAAATTTACAATTGAAACGTTTGGTTTAGCTGTTATAAAAGTTTGGTTTTTTAGTGCTGTAAATGCATTTTCAGCTCGCGCTGTACACATTTGCTATGAGAGGCATTATCTCATAAGGGAAATATTGGACAATCAAATTAATGACTGCCCAGGCTTCAGGATGTCTTTTTACACTATATAAAGGTGGAAATTTACATTGGAAACGTTTGGTTTAGCTGTTATAAAAGTTTGGTTTTTTAGTGCTGAAAATGCATTTTCAGCTCGCACTGTACACATTTGCTATGTGAGGCATTATCTCATAAGGGAAATACTGGACAATCAAATTAATGACTTCCCAGGCTTCAGGATGCCTTTTTACACTCTATAAATTTGGAAATTTACATTGGAAACGTTTGGTTTAGCTGTTAATGAAGTTTCGTTTTTTTAGTGCTGAAAATTCATTATCTGCTGGCGCTGTACACTTTTTCTAAGTGTTGCAATATCTCATGAAGGAAATACTGGACAATCAAATTAATGACTTTCCAGGCTTCAGGATGCATTTTTACACTCTATAAATGTGGAAATTTACATTGGAAACGTTTGGTTTAGCTGTTATAAAAGTTTGTTTTTTTAGTGCTGTAAATGCATTTTCAGCTCGCGCTGTACACATTTGCTATGTGAGGCATTATCTCATAAGGGAAATACTGGACAATCAAATTAATGACTGCCCAGGCTTCAGGATGTCTTTTTACACTATATAAAGGTGGAAATTTACATTGGAAACGTTTGGTTTAGCTGTTATAAAAGTTTGGTTTTTTAGTGCTGAAAATGCATTTTCAGCTCGCACTGTACACATTTGCTATGTGAGGCATTATCTCATAAGGGAAATACTGGACAATCAAATTAATGACTTCCCAGGCTTCAGGATGCCTTTTTACACTCTATAAATGTGGAAATTTACATTGGAAACGTTTGGTTTAGCTGTTAATGAAGTTTCGTTTTTTTAGTGCTGAAAATTCATTGTCTGCTGGCGCTGTACACTTTTTCTAAGTGTTGCAATATCTCATGAAGGAAATACTGGACAATCAAATTAATGACTTTCCAGGCTTCAGGATGCCTTTCTACACTATATAAAGGTGGAAATTTACATTGGAAACGTTTGGTTTAGCTGTTATAAAAGTTTGGTTTTTTAGTGCTGTAAATGCATTTTCAGCTCGCGCTGTACACATTTGCTATGAGAGGCATTATCTCATAAGGGAAATATTGGACAATCAAATTAATGACTGCCCAGGCTTCAGGATGTCTTTTTACACTATATAAAGGTGGAAATTTACATTGGAAACGTTTAGTTTAGCTGTTAATGAAGTTTCGTTTTTTTAGTGCTGGAAATTCATTGTCTGCTGGCGCTGTACACTTTTTCTAAGTGTTGCAATATCTCATGAAGGAAATACTGGACAATCAAATTAAAGACTTTCCAGGCTTCAGGATGCCTTTTTACACTATATAAAGGTGGAAATTTACATTGGAAACGTTTGGTTTAGCTGTTATAAAAGTTTGGTTTTTTAGTGCTGTAAATGCATTTTCAGCTCGCGCTGTACACATTTGCTATGAGAGGCATTATCTCATAAGGGAAATATTGGACAATCAAATTAATGACTGCCCAGGCTTCAGGATGTCTTTTTACACTATATAAAGGTGGAAATTTACATTGGAAACATTTAGTTTAGCTGTTAATGAAGTTGCGTTTTTTTAGTGCTGAAAATTCATTGTCTGCTGGCGCTGTACACTTTTTCTAAGTGTTGCAATATCTCATGAAGGAAATACTGGACAATCAAATTAATGACTTTCCAGGCTTCAGGATGCCTTTCTACACTATATAAAGGTGGAAATTTACATTGGAAACGTTTGGTTTAGCTGTTATAAAAGTTTGTTTTTTTAGTGCTGTAAATGCATTTTCAGCTCGCGCTGTACACATTTGCTATGAGAGGCATTATCTCATAAGGGAAATATTGGACAATCAAATTAATGACTGCCCAGGCTTCAGGATGTCTTTTTACACTATATAAAGGTGGAAATTTACATTGGAAACGTTTGGTTTAGCTGTTATAAAAGTTTGGTTTTTTAGTGCTGTAAATGCATTTTCAGCTCGCGCTGTACACATTTGCTATGAGAGGCATTATCTCATAAGGGAAATACTGGACAATCAAATTAATGACTGCCCAGGCTTCAGGATGTCTTTTTACACTATATAAAGGTGGAAATTTACATTGGAAACGTTTGGTTTAGCTGTTATAAAAGTTTGGTTTTTTAGTGCTGAAAATGCATTTTCAGCTCGCACTGTACACATTTGCTATGTGAGGCATTATCTCATAAGGGAAATACTGGACAATCAAATTAATGACTTCCCAGGCTTCAGGATGCCTTTTTACACTCTATAAATGTGGAAATTTACATTGGAAACGTTTGGTTTAGCTGTTAATGAAGTTTCGTTTTTTTAGTGCTGAAAATTCATTGTCTGCTGGCGCTGTACACTTTTTCTAAGTGTTGCAATATCTCATGAAGGAAATACTGGACAATCAAATTAATGACTTTCCAGGCTTCAGGATGCCTTTCTACACTATATAAAGGTGGAAATTTACATTGGAAACGTTTGGTTTAGCTGTTATAAAAGTTTGGTTTTTTAGTGCTGTAAATGCATTTTCAGCTCGCGCTGTACACATTTGCTATGAGAGGCATTATCTCATAAGGGAAATATTGGACAATCAAATTAATGGCTGCCCAGGCTTCAGGATGTCTTTTTACACTATATAAAGGTGGAAATTTACATTGGAAACGTTTAGTTTAGCTGTTAATGAAGTTTCGGTTTTTTAGTGCTGGAAATTCATTGTCTGCTGGCGCTGTACACTTTTTCTAAGTGTTGCAATATCTCATGAAGGAAATACTGGACAATCAAATTAAAGACTTTCCAGGCTTCAGGATGCCTTTTTACACTATATAAAGGTGGAAATTTACATTGGAAACGTTTGGTTTAGCTGTTATAAAAGTTTGGTTTTTTAGTGCTGTAAATGCATTTTCAGCTCGCGCTGTACACATTTGCTATGAGAGGCATTATCTCATAAGGGAAATATTGGACAATCAAATTAATGACTGCCCAGGCTTCAGGATGTCTTTTTACACTATATAAAGGTGGAAATTTACATTGGAAACATTTAGTTTAGCTGTTAATGAAGTTTCGTTTTTTTAGTGCTGAAAATTCATTGTCTGCTGGCGCTGTACACTTTTTCTAAGTGTTGCAATATCTCATGAAGGAAATACTGGACAATCAAATTAATGACTTTCCAAGCTTCAGGATGCCTTTCTACACTATATAAAGGTGGAAATTTACATTGGAAACGTTTGGTTTAGCTGTTATAAAAGTTTGGTTTTTTAGTGCTGTAAATGCATTTTCAGCTCGCGCTGTACACATTTGCTATGAGAGGCATTATCTCATAAGGGAAATATTGGACAATCAAATTAATGACTGCCCAGGCTTCAGGATGTCTTTTTACACTATATAAAGGTGGAAATTTACATTGGAAACGTTTGGTTTAGCTGTTATAAAAGTTTGGTTTTTTAGTGCTGTAAATGCATTTTCAGCTCGCGCTGTACACATTTGCTATGAGAGGCATTATCTCATAAGGGAAATATTGGACAATCAAATTAATGGCTGCCCGGGCTTCAGGATGTCTTTTTACACTATATAAAGGTGGAAATTTACATTGGAAACGTTTAGTTTAGCTGTTAATGAAGTTTCGTTTTTTTAGTGCTGAAAATTCATTGTCTGCTGGCGCTGTACACTTTTTCTAAATGTTGCAATATCTCATGAAGGAAATACTGGACAATCAAATTAATGACTTTCCAGGCTTCAGGATGCCTTTCTACACTATATAAAGGTGGAAATTTACATTGGAAACGTTTGGTTTAGCTGTTATAAAAGTTTGGTTTTTTAGTGCTGTAAATGCATTTTCAGCTCGCGCTGTACACATTTGCTATGAGAGGCATTATCTCATAAGGGAAATATTGGACAATCAAATTAATGACTGCCCAGGCTTCAGGATGTCTTTTTACACTATATAAAGGAGGAAATTTACATTGGAAACGTTTGGTTTAGGTGTTATAAAAGTTTGGTTTTTTAGTGCTGAAAATGCATTTTCAGCTCGCGCTGTACACATTTGCAATGAGAGGCATTATCTCATAAGGGAAATACTGGACAATCAAATTAATGACTTCCCAGGCTTCAGGATGCCTTTTTACACTCTATAAATGTGGAAATTTACATTGGAAACGTTTGGTTTAGCTGTTAATGAAGTTTCGTTTTTTTTAGTGTTGAAAATTCGTTGTCTGCTGGCGCTGTACACTTTTTCTAAGTGTTGCAATATCTCATGAAGGAAATACTGGACAATCAAATTAATGACTTTCCAGGCTTCAGGATGCCTTTCTACACTATATAAAGGTGGAAATTTACATTGGAAACGTTTGGTTTAGCTGTTATAAAAGTTTGGTTTTTTAGTGCTGTAAATGCATTTTCAGCTCGCGCTGTACACATTTGCTATGAGAGGCATTATCTCATAAGGGAAATATTGGACAATCAAATTAATGACTGCCCAGGCTTCAGGATGTCTTTTTACACTATATAAAGGTGGAAATTTACATTGGAAACGTTTGGTTTAGCTGTTATAAAAGTTTGTTTTTTTAGTGCTGTAAATGCATTTTCAGCTCGCACTGTACACATTTGCTATGAGAGGCATTATCTCATAAGGGAAATATTGGACAATCAAATTAATGACTGCCCAGGCTTCAGGATGTCTTTTTACACTATATAAAGGTGGAAATTTACATTGGAAACGTTTACTTTAGCTGTTAATGAAGTTTCGTTTATTTAGTGCTGAAAATTCATTGTCTGCTGGCGCTGTACACTTTTTCTAAGTGTTGCAATATCTCATGAAGGAAATACTGGACAATCAAATTAATGACTTTCCAGGCTTCAGGATGCCTTTCTACACTATATAAAGGTGGAAATTTACATTGGAAACGTTTGGTTTAGCTGTTATAAAAGTTTGTTTTTTTAGTGCTGTAAATGCATTTTCAGCTCGCACTGTACACATTTGCTATGTGAGGCATTATCTCATAAGGGAAATACTGGACAATCAAATTAATGACTTCCCAGGCTTCAGGATGCCTTTTTACACTCTATAAATGTGGAAATTTACATTGGAAACGTTTGGTTTAGCTGTTAATGAAGTTTCGTTTTTTTAGTGCTGAAAATTCATTGTCTGCTGGCGCTGTACACTTTTTCTAAGTGTTGCAATATCTCATGAAGGAAATACTGGACAATCAAATTAATGACTTTCCAGGCTTCAGGATGCCTTTCTACACTATATAAAGGTGGAAATTTATATTGGAAACGTTTGGTTTAGCTGTTATAAAAGTTTGGTTTTTTAGTGCTGTAAATGCATTTTCAGCTCGCGCTGTACACATTTGCTATGAGAGGCATTATCTCATAAGGGAAATATTGGACAATCAAATTAATGACTGCCCAGGCTTCAGGATGTCTTTTTACACTATATAAAGGTGGAAATTTACATTGGAAACGTTTGGTTTAGCTGTTATAAAAGTTTGTTTTTTTAGTGCTGTAAATGCATTTTCAGCTCGCACTGTACACATTTGCTATGAGAGGCATTATCTCATAAGGGAAATATTGGACAATCAAATTAATGACTGCCCAGGCTTAAGGATGTCTTTTTACACTATATAAAGGTGGAAATTTACATTGGAAACGTTTACTTTAGCTGTTAATGAAGTTTCGTTTATTTAGTGCTGAAAATTCATTGTCTGCTGGCGCTGTACACTTTTTCTAAGTGTTGCAATATCTCATGAAGGAAATACTGGACAATCAAATTAATGACTTTCCAGGCTTCAGGATGCCTTTCTACACTATATAAAGGTGGAAATTTACATTGGAAACGTTTGGTTTAGCTGTTATAAAAGTTTGTTTTTTTAGTGCTGTAAATGCATTTTCAGCTCGCACTGTACACATTTGCTATGTGAGGCATTATCTCATAAGGGAAATACTGGACAATCAAATTAATGACTTCCCAGGCTTCAGGATGCCTTTTTACACTCTATAAATGTGGAAATTTACATTGGAAACGTTTGGTTTAGCTGTTAATGAAGTTTCGTTTTTTTAGTGCTGAAAATTCATTGTCTGCTGGCGCTGTACACTTTTTCTAAGTGTTGCAATATCTCATGAAGGAAATACTGGACAATCAAATTAATGACTTTCCAGGCTTCAGGATGCCTTTCTACACTATATAAAGGTGGAAATTTACATTGGAAACGTTTGGTTTAGCTGTTATAAAAGTTTGGTTTTTTAGTGCTGTAAATGCATTTTCAGCTCGCGCTGTACACATTTGCTATGAGAGGCATTATCTCATAAGGGAAATATTGGACAATCAAATTAATGACTGCCCAGGCTTCAGGATGTCTTTTTACACTATATAAAGGTGGAAATTTACATTGGAAACGTTTGGTTTAGCTGTTATAAAAGTTTGTTTTTTTAGTGCTGTAAATGCATTTTCAGCTCGCACTGTACACATTTGCTATGAGAGGCATTATCTCATAAGGGAAATATTGGACAATCAAATTAATGACTGCCCAGGCTTCAGGATGTCTTTTTACACTATATAAGGGTGGAAATTTACATTGGAAACGTTTAGTTTAGCTGTTAATGAAGTTTCGTTTTTTTAGTGCTGAAAATTCATTGTCTGCTGGCGCTGTACACATTTGCTATGTGAGGCATTATCTCATAAGGGAAATACTGGACAATCAAATTAATGACTGCCCAGGCTTCAGGATGTCTTTTTACACTATATAAAGGTGGAAATTTACATTGGAAACGTTTGGTTTAGCTGTTATAAAAGTTTGGTTTTTTAGTGCTGAAAATGCATTTTCAGCTCGCACTGTACACATTTGCTATGTGAGGCATTATCTCATAAGGGAAATACTGGACAATCAAATTAATGACTTCCCAGGCTTCAGGATGCCTTTTTACACTCTATAAATGTGGAAATTTACATTGGAAACGTTTGGTTTAGCTGTTAATGAAGTTTCGTTTTTTTAGTGCTGAAAATTCATTGTCTGCTGGCGCTGTACACTTTTTCTAAGTGTTGCAATATCTCATGAAGGAAATACTGGACAATCAAATTAATGACTTTCCAGGCTTCAGGATGCCTTTCTACACTATATAAAGGTGGAAATTTACATTGGAAACGTTTGGTTTAGCTGTTATAAAAGTTTGGTTTTTTAGTGCTGTAAATGCATTTTCAGCTCGCGCTGTACACATTTGCTATGAGAGGCATTATCTCATAAGGGAAATATTGGACAATCAAATTAATGACTGCCCAGGCTTCAGGATGTCTTTTTACACTATATAAAGGTGGAAATTTACATTGGAAACGTTTGGTTTAGCTGTTATAAAAGTTTGTTTTTTTAGTGCTGTAAATGCATTTTCAGCTCGCACTGTACACATTTGCTATGAGAGGCATTATCTCATAAGGGAAATATTGGACAATCAAATTAATGACTGCCCAGGCTTCAGGATGTCTTTTTACACTATATAAGGGTGGAAATTTACATTGGAAACGTTTAGTTTAGCTGTTAATGAAGTTTCGTTTTTTTAGTGCTGAAAATTCATTGTCTGCTGGCGCTGTACACATTTGCTATGTGAGGCATTATCTCATAAGGGAAATACTGGACAATCAAATTAATGACTGCCCAGGCTTCAGGATGTCTTTTTACACTATATAAAGGTGGAAATTTACATTGGAAACGTTTGGTTTAGCTGTTATAAAAGTTTGGTTTTTTAGTGCTGAAAATGCATTTTCAGCTCGCACTGTACACATTTGCTATGTGAGGCATTATCTCATAAGGGAAATACTGGACAATCAAATTAGTGACTGCCCAGGCTTCAGGATGCCTTTTTACACTCTATAAATGTGGAAATTTACATTGGAAACGTTTGGTTTAGCTGTTAATGAAGTTTCGTTTTTTTAGTGCTGAAAATTCATTGTCTGCTGGCGCTGTACACTTTTTCTAAGTGTTGCAATATCTCATGAAGGAAATACTGGACAATCAAATTAATGACTTTCCAGGCTTCAGGATGCCTTTCTACACTATATAAAGGTGGAAATTTACAATTGAAACGTTTGGTTTAGCTGTTATAAAAGTTTGGTTTTTTAGTGCTGTAAATGCATTTTCAGCTCGCGCTGTACACATTTGCTATGAGAGGCATTATCTCATAAGGGAAATATTGGACAATCAAATTAATGACTGCCCAGGCTTCAGGATGTCTTTTTACACTATATAAAGGTGGAAATTTACATTGGAAACGTTTGGTTTAGCTGTTATAAAAGTTTGGTTTTTTAGTGCTGAAAATGCATTTTCAGCTCGCACTGTACACATTTGCTATGTGAGGCATTATCTCATAAGGGAAATACTGGACAATCAAATTAATGACTTCCCAGGCTTCAGGATGCCTTTTTACACTCTATAAATTTGGAAATTTACATTGGAAACGTTTGGTTTAGCTGTTAATGAAGTTTCGTTTTTTTAGTGCTGAAAATTCATTATCTGCTGGCGCTGTACACTTTTTCTAAGTGTTGCAATATCTCATGAAGGAAATACTGGACAATCAAATTAATGACTTTCCAGGCTTCAGGATGCCTTTCTACACTATATAAAGGTGGAAATTTACATTGGAAACGTTTGGTTTAGCTGTTAATGAAGTTTCGTTTTTTTTAGTGCTGAAAATTCATTGTCTGCTGGCGCTGTACACTTTTTCTAAGTGTTGCAATATCTCATGAAGGAAATACTGGACAATCAAATTAATGACTTTCCAGGCTTCAGGATGCCTTTCTACACTATATAAAGGTGGAAATTTACATTGGAAACGTTTGGTTTAGCTGTTATAAAAGTTTGGTTTTTTAGTGCTGTAAATGCATTTTCAGCTCGCGCTGTACACATTTGCTATGAGAGGCATTATCTCATAAGGGAAATATTGGACAATCAAATTAATGACTGCCCAGGCTTCAGGATGTCTTTTTACACTATATAAAGGTGGACATTTACATTGGAAACGTTTAGTTCAGCTGTTAATGAAGTTTCGTTTTTTTAGTGCTGAAAATTCATTGTCTGCTGGCGCTGTACACTTTTTCTAAGTGTTGCAATATCTCATGAAGGAAATACTGGACAATCAAATTAATGACTTTCCAGGCTTCAGGATGCCTTTCTACACTATATAAAGGTGGAAATTTACATTGGAAACGTTTGGTTTAGCTGTTATAAAAGTTTGGGTTTTTAGTGCTGTAAATGCATTTTCAGCTCGCGCTGTACACATTTGCTATGAGAGGCATTATCTCATAAGGGAAATATTGGACAATCAAATTAATGACTGCCCAGGCTTCAGGATGTCTTTTTACACTATATAAAGGTTGAAATTTACATTGGAAACGTTTGGTTTAGCTGTTATAAAAGTTTGGTTTTTTAGTGCTGTAAATGCATTTTCAGCTCGCGCTGTACACATTTGCTATGAGAGGCATTATCTCATAAGGGAAATATTGGACAATCAAATTAATGACTGCCCAGGCTTCAGGATGTCTTTTTACACTATATAAAGGTGGAAATTTACATTGGAAACGTTTAGTTTAGCTGTTAATGAAGTTTCGTTTTTTTAGTGCTGGAAATTCATTGTCTGCTGGCGCTGTACACTTTTTCTAAGTGTTGCAATATCTCATGAAGGAAATACTGGACAATCAAATTAAAGACTTTCCAGGCTTCAGGATGCCTTTTTACACTATATAAAGGTGGAAATTTACATTGGAAACGTTTGGTTTAGCTGTTATAAAAGTTTGGTTTTTTAGTGCTGTAAATGCATTTTCAGCTCGCGCTGTACACATTTGCTATGAGAGGCATTATCTCATAAGGGAAATATTGGACAATCAAATTAATGACTGCCCAGGCTTCAGGATGTCTTTTTACACTATATAAAGGTGGAAATTTACATTGGAAACATTTAGTTTAGCTGTTAATGAAGTTTCGTTTTTTTAGTGCTGAAAATTCATTGTCTGCTGGCGCTGTACACTTTTTCTAAGTGTTGCAATATCTCATGAAGGAAATACTGGACAATCAAATTAATGACTTTCCAGGCTTCAGGATGCCTTTCTACACTATATAAAGGTGGAAATTTACATTGGAAACGTTTGGTTTAGCTGTTATAAAAGTTTGTTTTTTTAGTGCTGTAAATGCATTTTCAGCTCGCGCTGTACACATTTGCTATGAGAGGCATTATCTCATAAGGGAAATATTGGACAATCAAATTAATGACTGCCCAGGCTTCAGGATGTCTTTTTACACTATATAAAGGTGGAAATTTACATTGGAAACGTTTGGTTTAGCTGTTATAAAAGTTTGGTTTTTTAGTGCTGTAAATGCATTTTCAGCTCGCGCTGTACACATTTGCTATGAGAGGCATTATCTCATAAGGGAAATATTGGACAATCAAATTAATGACTGCCCAGGCTTCAGGATGTCTTTTTACACTATATAAAGGTGGAAATTTACATTGGAAACGTTTGGTTTAGCTGTTATAAAAGTTTGGTTTTTTAGTGCTGAAAATGCATTTTCAGCTCGCACTGTACACATTTGCTATGTGAGGCATTATCTCATAAGGGAAATACTGGACAATCAAATTAATGACTTCCCAGGCTTCAGGATGCATTTTTACACTCTATAAATGTGGAAATTTACATTGGAAACGTTTGGTTTAGCTGTTATAAAAGTTTGTTTTTTTAGTGCTGTAAATGCATTTTCAGCTCGCGCTGTACACATTTGCTATGTGAGGCATTATCTCATAAGGGAAATACTGGACAATCAAATTAATGACTGCCCAGGCTTCAGGATGTCTTTTTACACTATATAAAGGTGGAAATTTACATTGGAAACGTTTGGTTTAGCTGTTATAAAAGTTTGGTTTTTTAGTGCTGAAAATGCATTTTCAGCTCGCACTGTACACATTTGCTATGTGAGGCATTATCTCATAAGGGAAATACTGGACAATCAAATTAATGACTTCCCAGGCTTCAGGATGCCTTTTTACACTCTATAAATGTGGAAATTTACATTGGAAACGTTTGGTTTAGCTGTTAATGAAGTTTCGTTTTTTTAGTGCTGAAAATTCATTGTCTGCTGGCGCTGTACACTTTTTCTAAGTGTTGCAATATCTCATGAAGGAAATACTGGACAATCAAATTAATGACTTTCCAGGCTTCAGGATGCCTTTCTACACTATATAAAGGTGGAAATTTACATTGGAAACGTTTGGTTTAGCTGTTATAAAAGTTTGGTTTTTTAGTGCTGTAAATGCATTTTCAGCTCGCGCTGTACACATTTGCTATGAGAGGCATTATCTCATAAGGGAAATATTGGACAATCAAATTAATGACTGCCCAGGCTTCAGGATGTCTTTTTACACTATATAAAGGTGGAAATTTACATTGGAAACGTTTAGTTTAGCTGTTAATGAAGTTTCGTTTTTTTAGTGCTGGAAATTCATTGTCTGCTGGCGCTGTACACTTTTTCTAAGTGTTGCAATATCTCATGAAGGAAATACTGGACAATCAAATTAAAGACTTTCCAGGCTTCAGGATGCCTTTTTACACTATATAAAGGTGGAAATGTACATTGGAAACGTTTGGTTTAGCTGTTATAAAAGTTTGTTTTTTTAGTGCTGTAAATGCATTTTCAGCTCGCGCTGTACACATTTGCTATGAGAGGCATTATCTCATAAGGGAAATATTGGACAATCAAATTAATGACTGCCCAGGCTTCAGGATGTCTTTTTACACTATATAAAGGTGGAAATTTACATTGGAAACGTTTGGTTTAGCTGTTATAAAAGTTTGGTTTTTTAGTGCTGTAAATGCATTTTCAGCTCGCGCTGTACACATTTGCTATGAGAGGCATTATCTCATAAGGGAAATACTGGACAATCAAATTAATGACTGCCCAGGCTTCAGGATGTCTTTTTACACTATATAAAGGTGGAAATTTACATTGGAAACGTTTGGTTTAGCTGTTATAAAAGTTTGGTTTTTTAGTGCTGAAAATGCATTTTCAGCTCGCACTGTACACATTTGCTATGTGAGGCATTATCTCATAAGGGAAATACTGGACAATCAAATTAATGACTTCCCAGGCTTCAGGATGCCTTTTTACACTCTATAAATGTGGAAATTTACATTGGAAACGTTTGGTTTAGCTGTTAATGAAGTTTCGTTTTTTTAGTGCTGAAAATTCATTGTCTGCTGGCGCTGTACACTTTTTCTAAGTGTTGCAATATCTCATGAAGGAAATACTGGACAATCAAATTAATGACTTTCCAGGCTTCAGGATGCCTTTCTACACTATATAAAGGTGGAAATTTACATTGGAAACGTTTGGTTTAGCTGTTATAAAAGTTTGGTTTTTTAGTGCTGTAAATGCATTTTCAGCTCGCGCTGTACACATTTGCTATGAGAGGCATTATCTCATAAGGGAAATATTGGACAATCAAATTAATGGCTGCCCAGGCTTCAGGATGTCTTTTTACACTATATAAAGGTGGAAATTTACATTGGAAACGTTTAGTTTAGCTGTTAATGAAGTTTCGGTTTTTTAGTGCTGGAAATTCATTGTCTGCTGGCGCTGTACACTTTTTCTAAGTGTTGCAATATCTCATGAAGGAAATACTGGACAATCAAATTAAAGACTTTCCAGGCTTCAGGATGCCTTTTTACACTATATAAAGGTGGAAATTTACATTGGAAACGTTTGGTTTAGCTGTTATAAAAGTTTGGTTTTTTAGTGCTGTAAATGCATTTTCAGCTCGCGCTGTACACATTTGCTATGAGAGGCATTATCTCATAAGGGAAATATTGGACAATCAAATTAATGACTGCCCAGGCTTCAGGATGTCTTTTTACACTATATAAAGGTGGAAATTTACATTGGAAACATTTAGTTTAGCTGTTAATGAAGTTTCGTTTTTTTAGTGCTGAAAATTCATTGTCTGCTGGCGCTGTACACTTTTTCTAAGTGTTGCAATATCTCATGAAGGAAATACTGGACAATCAAATTAATGACTTTCCAAGCTTCAGGATGCCTTTCTACACTATATAAAGGTGGAAATTTACATTGGAAACGTTTGGTTTAGCTGTTATAAAAGTTTGGTTTTTTAGTGCTGTAAATGCATTTTCAGCTCGCGCTGTACACATTTGCTATGAGAGGCATTATCTCATAAGGGAAATATTGGACAATCAAATTAATGACTGCCCAGGCTTCAGGATGTCTTTTTACACTATATAAAGGTGGAAATTTACATTGGAAACGTTTGGTTTAGCTGTTATAAAAGTTTGGTTTTTTAGTGCTGTAAATGCATTTTCAGCTCGCGCTGTACACATTTGCTATGAGAGGCATTATCTCATAAGGGAAATATTGGACAATCAAATTAATGGCTGCCCGGGCTTCAGGATGTCTTTTTACACTATATAAAGGTGGAAATTTACATTGGAAACGTTTAGTTTAGCTGTTAATGAAGTTTCGTTTTTTTAGTGCTGAAAATTCATTGTCTGCTGGCGCTGTACACTTTTTCTAAATGTTGCAATATCTCATGAAGGAAATACTGGACAATCAAATTAATGACTTTCCAGGCTTCAGGATGCCTTTCTACACTATATAAAGGTGGAAATTTACATTGGAAACGTTTGGTTTAGCTGTTATAAAAGTTTGGTTTTTTAGTGCTGTAAATGCATTTTCAGCTCGCGCTGTACACATTTGCTATGAGAGGCATTATCTCATAAGGGAAATATTGGACAATCAAATTAATGACTGCCCAGGCTTCAGGATGTCTTTTTACACTATATAAAGGAGGAAATTTACATTGGAAACGTTTGGTTTAGGTGTTATAAAAGTTTGGTTTTTTAGTGCTGAAAATGCATTTTCAGCTCGCGCTGTACACATTTGCAATGAGAGGCATTATCTCATAAGGGAAATACTGGACAATCAAATTAATGACTTCCCAGGCTTCAGGATGCCTTTTTACACTCTATAAATGTGGAAATTTACATTGGAAACGTTTGGTTTAGCTGTTAATGAAGTTTCGTTTTTTTTAGTGTTGAAAATTCGTTGTCTGCTGGCGCTGTACACTTTTTCTAAGTGTTGCAATATCTCATGAAGGAAATACTGGACAATCAAATTAATGACTTTCCAGGCTTCAGGATGCCTTTCTACACTATATAAAGGTGGAAATTTACATTGGAAACGTTTGGTTTAGCTGTTATAAAAGTTTGGTTTTTTAGTGCTGTAAATGCATTTTCAGCTCGCGCTGTACACATTTGCTATGAGAGGCATTATCTCATAAGGGAAATATTGGACAATCAAATTAATGACTGCCCAGGCTTCAGGATGTCTTTTTACACTATATAAAGGTGGAAATTTACATTGGAAACGTTTGGTTTAGCTGTTATAAAAGTTTGTTTTTTTAGTGCTGTAAATGCATTTTCAGCTCGCACTGTACACATTTGCTATGAGAGGCATTATCTCATAAGGGAAATATTGGACAATCAAATTAATGACTGCCCAGGCTTCAGGATGTCTTTTTACACTATATAAAGGTGGAAATTTACATTGGAAACGTTTACTTTAGCTGTTAATGAAGTTTCGTTTATTTAGTGCTGAAAATTCATTGTCTGCTGGCGCTGTACACTTTTTCTAAGTGTTGCAATATCTCATGAAGGAAATACTGGACAATCAAATTAATGACTTTCCAGGCTTCAGGATGCCTTTCTACACTATATAAAGGTGGAAATTTACATTGGAAACGTTTGGTTTAGCTGTTATAAAAGTTTGTTTTTTTAGTGCTGTAAATGCATTTTCAGCTCGCACTGTACACATTTGCTATGTGAGGCATTATCTCATAAGGGAAATACTGGACAATCAAATTAATGACTTCCCAGGCTTCAGGATGCCTTTTTACACTCTATAAATGTGGAAATTTACATTGGAAACGTTTGGTTTAGCTGTTAATGAAGTTTCGTTTTTTTAGTGCTGAAAATTCATTGTCTGCTGGCGCTGTACACTTTTTCTAAGTGTTGCAATATCTCATGAAGGAAATACTGGACAATCAAATTAATGACTTTCCAGGCTTCAGGATGCCTTTCTACACTATATAAAGGTGGAAATTTATATTGGAAACGTTTGGTTTAGCTGTTATAAAAGTTTGGTTTTTTAGTGCTGTAAATGCATTTTCAGCTCGCGCTGTACACATTTGCTATGAGAGGCATTATCTCATAAGGGAAATATTGGACAATCAAATTAATGACTGCCCAGGCTTCAGGATGTCTTTTTACACTATATAAAGGTGGAAATTTACATTGGAAACGTTTGGTTTAGCTGTTATAAAAGTTTGTTTTTTTAGTGCTGTAAATGCATTTTCAGCTCGCACTGTACACATTTGCTATGAGAGGCATTATCTCATAAGGGAAATATTGGACAATCAAATTAATGACTGCCCAGGCTTCAGGATGTCTTTTTACACTATATAAAGGTGGAAATTTACATTGGAAACGTTTACTTTAGCTGTTAATGAAGTTTCGTTTATTTAGTGCTGAAAATTCATTGTCTGCTGGCGCTGTACACTTTTTCTAAGTGTTGCAATATCTCATGAAGGAAATACTGGACAATCAAATTAATGACTTTCCAGGCTTCAGGATGCCTTTCTACACTATATAAAGGTGGAAATTTACATTGGAAACGTTTGGTTTAGCTGTTATAAAAGTTTGTTTTTTTAGTGCTGTAAATGCATTTTCAGCTCGCACTGTACACATTTGCTATGTGAGGCATTATCTCATAAGGGAAATACTGGACAATCAAATTAATGACTTCCCAGGCTTCAGGATGCCTTTTTACACTCTATAAATGTGGAAATTTACATTGGAAACGTTTGGTTTAGCTGTTAATGAAGTTTCGTTTTTTTAGTGCTGAAAATTCATTGTCTGCTGGCGCTGTACACTTTTTCTAAGTGTTGCAATATCTCATGAAGGAAATACTGGACAATCAAATTAATGACTTTCCAGGCTTCAGGATGCCTTTCTACACTATATAAAGGTGGAAATTTATATTGGAAACGTTTGGTTTAGCTGTTATAAAAGTTTGGTTTTTTAGTGCTGTAAATGCATTTTCAGCTCGCGCTGTACACATTTGCTATGAGAGGCATTATCTCATAAGGGAAATATTGGACAATCAAATTAATGACTGCCCAGGCTTCAGGATGTCTTTTTACACTATATAAAGGTGGAAATTTACATTGGAAACGTTTGGTTTAGCTGTTATAAAAGTTTGTTTTTTTAGTGCTGTAAATGCATTTTCAGCTCGCACTGTACACATTTGCTATGAGAGGCATTATCTCATAAGGGAAATATTGGACAATCAAATTAATGACTGCCCAGGCTTAAGGATGTCTTTTTACACTATATAAAGGTGGAAATTTACATTGGAAACGTTTACTTTAGCTGTTAATGAAGTTTCGTTTATTTAGTGCTGAAAATTCATTGTCTGCTGGCGCTGTACACTTTTTCTAAGTGTTGCAATATCTCATGAAGGAAATACTGGACAATCAAATTAATGACTTTCCAGGCTTCAGGATGCCTTTCTACACTATATAAAGGTGGAAATTTACATTGGAAACGTTTGGTTTAGCTGTTATAAAAGTTTGTTTTTTTAGTGCTGTAAATGCATTTTCAGCTCGCACTGTACACATTTGCTATGTGAGGCATTATCTCATAAGGGAAATACTGGACAATCAAATTAATGACTTCCCAGGCTTCAGGATGCCTTTTTACACTCTATAAATGTGGAAATTTACATTGGAAACGTTTGGTTTAGCTGTTAATGAAGTTTCGTTTTTTTAGTGCTGAAAATTCATTGTCTGCTGGCGCTGTACACTTTTTCTAAGTGTTGCAATATCTCATGAAGGAAATACTGGACAATCAAATTAATGACTTTCCAGGCTTCAGGATGCCTTTCTACACTATATAAAGGTGGAAATTTACATTGGAAACGTTTGGTTTAGCTGTTATAAAAGTTTGGTTTTTTAGTGCTGTAAATGCATTTTCAGCTCGCGCTGTACACATTTGCTATGAGAGGCATTATCTCATAAGGGAAATATTGGACAATCAAATTAATGACTGCCCAGGCTTCAGGATGTCTTTTTACACTATATAAAGGTGGAAATTTACATTGGAAACGTTTGGTTTAGCTGTTATAAAAGTTTGTTTTTTTAGTGCTGTAAATGCATTTTCAGCTCGCACTGTACACATTTGCTATGAGAGGCATTATCTCATAAGGGAAATATTGGACAATCAAATTAATGACTGCCCAGGCTTCAGGATGTCTTTTTACACTATATAAGGGTGGAAATTTACATTGGAAACGTTTAGTTTAGCTGTTAATGAAGTTTCGTTTTTTTAGTGCTGAAAATTCATTGTCTGCTGGCGCTGTACACATTTGCTATGTGAGGCATTATCTCATAAGGGAAATACTGGACAATCAAATTAATGACTGCCCAGGCTTCAGGATGTCTTTTTACACTATATAAAGGTGGAAATTTACATTGGAAACGTTTGGTTTAGCTGTTATAAAAGTTTGGTTTTTTAGTGCTGAAAATGCATTTTCAGCTCGCACTGTACACATTTGCTATGTGAGGCATTATCTCATAAGGGAAATACTGGACAATCAAATTAATGACTGCCCAGGCTTCAGGATGCCTTTTTACACTCTATAAATGTGGAAATTTACATTGGAAACGTTTGGTTTAGCTGTTAATGAAGTTTCGTTTTTTTAGTGCTGAAAATTCATTGTCTGCTGGCGCTGTACACTTTTTCTAAGTGTTGCAATATCTCATGAAGGAAATACTGGACAATCAAATTAATGACTTTCCAGGCTTCAGGATGCCTTTCTACACTATATAAAGGTGGAAATTTACAATTGAAACGTTTGGTTTAGCTGTTATAAAAGTTTGGTTTTTTAGTGCTGTAAATGCATTTTCAGCTCGCGCTGTACACATTTGCTATGAGAGGCATTATCTCATAAGGGAAATATTGGACAATCAAATTAATGACTGCCCAGGCTTCAGGATGTCTTTTTACACTATATAAAGGTGGAAATTTACATTGGAAACGTTTGGTTTAGCTGTTATAAAAGTTTGGTTTTTTAGTGCTGAAAATGCATTTTCAGCTCGCACTGTACACATTTGCTATGTGAGGCATTATCTCATAAGGGAAATACTGGACAATCAAATTAATGACTTCCCAGGCTTCAGGATGCCTTTTTACACTCTATAAATGTGGAAATTTACATTGGAAACGTTTGGTTTAGCTGTTAATGAAGTTTCGTTTTTTTAGTGCTGAAAATTCATTATCTGCTGGCGCTGTACACTTTTTCTAAGTGTTGCAATATCTCATGAAGGAAATACTGGACAATCAAATTAATGACTTTCCAGGCTTCAGGATGCCTTTCTACACTATATAAAGGTGGAAATTTACATTGGAAACGTTTGGTTTAGCTGTTAATGAAGTTTCGTTTTTTTTAGTGCTGAAAATTCATTGTCTGCTGGCGCTGTACACTTTTTCTAAGTGTTGCAATATCTCATGAAGGAAATACTGGACAATCAAATTAATGACTTTCCAGGCTTCAGGATGCCTTTCTACACTATATAAAGGTGGAAATTTACATTGGAAACGTTTGGTTTAGCTGTTATAAAAGTTTGGTTTTTTAGTGCTGTAAATGCATTTTCAGCTCGCGCTGTACACATTTGCTATGAGAGGCATTATCTCATAAGGGAAATATTGGACAATCAAATTAATGACTGCCCAGGCTTCAGGATGTCTTTTTACACTATATAAAGGTGGACATTTACATTGGAAACGTTTAGTTCAGCTGTTAATGAAGTTTCGTTTTTTTAGTGCTGAAAATTCATTGTCTGCTGGCGCTGTACACTTTTTCTAAGTGTTGCAATATCTCATGAAGGAAATACTGGACAATCAAATTAATGACTTTCCAGGCTTCAGGATGCCTTTCTACACTATATAAAGGTGGAAATTTACATTGGAAACGTTTGGTTTAGCTGTTATAAAAGTTTGGGTTTTTAGTGCTGTAAATGCATTTTCAGCTCGCGCTGTACACATTTGCTATGAGAGGCATTATCTCATAAGGGAAATATTGGACAATCAAATTAATGACTGCCCAGGCTTCAGGATGTCTTTTTACACTATATAAAGGTTGAAATTTACATTGGAAACGTTTGGTTTAGCTGTTATAAAAGTTTGGTTTTTTAGTGCTGTAAATGCATTTTCAGCTCGCGCTGTACACATTTGCTATGAGAGGCATTATCTCATAAGGGAAATATTGGACAATCAAATTAATGACTGCCCAGGCTTCAGGATGTCTTTTTACACTATATAAAGGTGGAAATTTACATTGGAAACGTTTAGTTTAGCTGTTAATGAAGTTTCGTTTTTTTAGTGCTGGAAATTCATTGTCTGCTGGCGCTGTACACTTTTTCTAAGTGTTGCAATATCTCATGAAGGAAATACTGGACAATCAAATTAAAGACTTTCCAGGCTTCAGGATGCCTTTTTACACTATATAAAGGTGGAAATTTACATTGGAAACGTTTGGTTTAGCTGTTATAAAAGTTTGGTTTTTTAGTGCTGTAAATGCATTTTCAGCTCGCGCTGTACACATTTGCTATGAGAGGCATTATCTCATAAGGGAAATATTGGACAATCAAATTAATGACTGCCCAGGCTTCAGGATGTCTTTTTACACTATATAAAGGTGGAAATTTACATTGGAAACATTTAGTTTAGCTGTTAATGAAGTTTCGTTTTTTTAGTGCTGAAAATTCATTGTCTGCTGGCGCTGTACACTTTTTCTAAGTGTTGCAATATCTCATGAAGGAAATACTGGACAATCAAATTAATGACTTTCCAGGCTTCAGGATGCCTTTCTACACTATATAAAGGTGGAAATTTACATTGGAAACGTTTGGTTTAGCTGTTATAAAAGTTTGTTTTTTTAGTGCTGTAAATGCATTTTCAGCTCGCGCTGTACACATTTGCTATGAGAGGCATTATCTCATAAGGGAAATATTGGACAATCAAATTAATGACTGCCCAGGCTTCAGGATGTCTTTTTACACTATATAAAGGTGGAAATTTACATTGGAAACGTTTGGTTTAGCTGTTATAAAAGTTTGGTTTTTTAGTGCTGTAAATGCATTTTCAGCTCGCGCTGTACACATTTGCTATGAGAGGCATTATCTCATAAGGGAAATATTGGACAATCAAATTAATGACTGCCCAGGCTTCAGGATGTCTTTTTACACTATATAAAGGTGGAAATTTACATTGGAAACGTTTGGTTTAGCTGTTATAAAAGTTTGGTTTTTTAGTGCTGAAAATGCATTTTCAGCTCGCACTGTACACATTTGCTATGTGAGGCATTATCTCATAAGGGAAATACTGGACAATCAAATTAATGACTTCCCAGGCTTCAGGATGCATTTTTACACTCTATAAATGTGGAAATTTACATTGGAAACGTTTGGTTTAGCTGTTATAAAAGTTTGTTTTTTTAGTGCTGTAAATGCATTTTCAGCTCGCGCTGTACACATTTGCTATGTGAGGCATTATCTCATAAGGGAAATACTGGACAATCAAATTAATGACTGCCCAGGCTTCAGGATGTCTTTTTACACTATATAAAGGTGGAAATTTACATTGGAAACGTTTGGTTTAGCTGTTATAAAAGTTTGGTTTTTTAGTGCTGAAAATGCATTTTCAGCTCGCACTGTACACATTTGCTATGTGAGGCATTATCTCATAAGGGAAATACTGGACAATCAAATTAATGACTTCCCAGGCTTCAGGATGCCTTTTTACACTCTATAAATGTGGAAATTTACATTGGAAACGTTTGGTTTAGCTGTTAATGAAGTTTCGTTTTTTTAGTGCTGAAAATTCATTGTCTGCTGGCGCTGTACACTTTTTCTAAGTGTTGCAATATCTCATGAAGGAAATACTGGACAATCAAATTAATGACTTTCCAGGCTTCAGGATGCCTTTCTACACTATATAAAGGTGGAAATTTACATTGGAAACGTTTGGTTTAGCTGTTATAAAAGTTTGGTTTTTTAGTGCTGTAAATGCATTTTCAGCTCGCGCTGTACACATTTGCTATGAGAGGCATTATCTCATAAGGGAAATATTGGACAATCAAATTAATGACTGCCCAGGCTTCAGGATGTCTTTTTACACTATATAAAGGTGGAAATTTACATTGGAAACGTTTAGTTTAGCTGTTAATGAAGTTTCGTTTTTTTAGTGCTGGAAATTCATTGTCTGCTGGCGCTGTACACTTTTTCTAAGTGTTGCAATATCTCATGAAGGAAATACTGGACAATCAAATTAAAGACTTTCCAGGCTTCAGGATGCCTTTTTACACTATATAAAGGTGGAAATTTACATTGGAAACGTTTGGTTTAGCTGTTATAAAAGTTTGGTTTTTTAGTGCTGTAAATGCATTTTCAGCTCGCGCTGTACACATTTGCTATGAGAGGCATTATCTCATAAGGGAAATATTGGACAATCAAATTAATGACTGCCCAGGCTTCAGGATGTCTTTTTACACTATATAAAGGTGGAAATTTACATTGGAAACATTTAGTTTAGCTGTTAATGAAGTTTCGTTTTTTTAGTGCTGAAAATTCATTGTCTGCTGGCGCTGTACACTTTTTCTAAGTGTTGCAATATCTCATGAAGGAAATACTGGACAATCAAATTAATGACTTTCCAGGCTTCAGGATGCCTTTCTACACTATATAAAGGTGGAAATTTACATTGGAAACGTTTGGTTTAGCTGTTATAAAAGTTTGTTTTTTTAGTGCTGTAAATGCATTTTCAGCTCGCGCTGTACACATTTGCTATGAGAGGCATTATCTCATAAGGGAAATATTGGACAATCAAATTAATGACTGCCCAGGCTTCAGGATGTCTTTTTACACTATATAAAGGTGGAAATTTATATTGGAAACGTTTGGTTTAGCTGTTATAAAAGTTTGGTTTTTTAGTGCTGTAAATGCATTTTCAGCTCGCGCTGTACACATTTGCTATGAGAGGCATTATCTCATAAGGGAAATATTGGACAATCAAATTAATGGCTGCCCGGGCTTCAGGATGTCTTTTTACACTATATAAAGGTGGAAATTTACATTGGAAACGTTTAGTTTAGCTGTTAATGAAGTTTCGTTTTTTTAGTGCTGAAAATTCATTGTCTGCTGGCGCTGTACACTTTTTCTAAATGTTGCAATATCTCATGAAGGAAATACTGGACAATCAAATTAATGACTTTCCAGGCTTCAGGATGCCTTTCTACACTATATAAAGGTGGAAATTTACATTGGAAACGTTTGGTTTAGCTGTTATAAAAGTTTGTTTTTTTAGTGCTGTAAATGCATTTTCAGCTCGCGCTGTACACATTTGCTATGAGAGGCATTATCTCATAAGGGAAATATTGGACAATCAAATTAATGACTGCCCAGGCTTCAGGATGTCTTTTTACACTATATAAAGGTGGAAATTTACATTGGAAACGTTTGGTTTAGCTGTTATAAAAGTTTGTTTTTTTAGTGCTGTAAATGCATTTTCAGCTCGCGCTGTACACATTTGCTATGAGAGGCATTATCTCATAAGGGAAATATTGGACAATCAAATTAATGACTGCCCAGGCTTCAGGATGTCTTTTTACATTATATAAAGGTGGAAATTTACATTGGAAACGTTTGGTTTAGCTGTTATAAAAGTTTGTTTTTTTAGTGCTGTAAATGCATTTTCAGCTCGCACTGTACACATTTGCTATGAGAGGCATTATCTCATAAGGGAAATATTGGACAATCAAATTAATGACTGCCCAGGCTTCAGGATGTCTTTTTACACTATATAAAGGTGGAAATTTACATTGGAAACGTTTACTTTAGCTGTTAATGAAGTTTCGTTTATTTAGTGCTGAAAATTCATTGTCTGCTGGCGCTGTACACTTTTTCTAAGTGTTGCAATATCTCATGAAGGAAATACTGGACAATCAAATTAATGACTTTCCAGGCTTCAGGATGCCTTTCTACACTATATAAAGGTGGAAATTTACAATTGAAACGTTTGGTTTAGCTGTTATAAAAGTTTGGTTTTTTAGTGCTGAAAATGCATTTTCAGCTCGCACTGTACACATTTGCTATGTGAGGCATTATCTCATAAGGGAAATACTGGACAATCAAATTAATGACTGCCCAGGCTTCAGGATGCCTTTTTACACTCTATAAATGTGGAAATTTACATTGGAAACGTTTGGTTTAGCTGTTAATGAAGTTTCGTTTTTTTAGTGCTGAAAATTCATTGTCTGCTGGCGCTGTACACTTTTTCTAAGTGTTGCAATATCTCATGAAGGAAATACTGGACAATCAAATTAATGACTTTCCAGGCTTCAGGATGCCTTTCTACACTATATAAAGGTGGAAATTTACAATTGAAACGTTTGGTTTAGCTGTTATAAAAGTTTGGTTTTTTAGTGCTGTAAATGCATTTTCAGCTCGCGCTGTACACATTTGCTATGAGAGGCATTATCTCATAAGGGAAATATTGGACAATCAAATTAATGACTGCCCAGGCTTCAGGATGTCTTTTTACACTATATAAAGGTGGAAATTTACATTGGAAACGTTTGGTTTAGCTGTTATAAAAGTTTGGTTTTTTAGTGCTGAAAATGCATTTTCAGCTCGCACTGTACACATTTGCTATGTGAGGCATTATCTCATAAGGGAAATACTGGACAATCAAATTAATGACTTCCCAGGCTTCAGGATGCCTTTTTACACTCTATAAATGTGGAAATTTACATTGGAAACGTTTGGTTTAGCTGTTAATGAAGTTTCGTTTTTTTAGTGCTGAAAATTCATTGTCTGCTGGCGCTGTACACTTTTTCTAAGTGTTGCAATATCTCATGAAGGAAATACTGGACAATCAAATTAATGACTTTCCAGGCTTCAGGATGCCTTTCTACACTATATAAAGGTGGAAATTTACATTGGAAACGTTTGGTTTAGCTGTTAATGAAGTTTCGTTTTTTTTAGTGCTGAAAATTCATTGTCTGCTGGCGCTGTACACATTTGCTATGTGAGGCATTATCTCATAAGGGAAATACTGGACAATCAAATTAATGACTGCCCAGGCTTCAGGATGTCTTTTTACACTATATAAAGGTGGAAATTTACATTGGAAACGTTTGGTTTAGCTGTTATAAAAGTTTGGTTTTTTAGTGCTGAAAATGCATTTTCAGCTCGCACTGTACACATTTGCTATGTGAGGCATTATCTCATAAGGGAAATACTGGACAATCAAATTAATGACTGCCCAGGCTTCAGGATGCCTTTTTACACTCTATAAATGTGGAAATTTACATTGGAAACGTTTGGTTTAGCTGTTAATGAAGTTTCGTTTTTTTAGTGCTGAAAATTCATTGTCTGCTGGCGCTGTACACTTTTTCTAAGTGTTGCAATATCTCATGAAGGAAATACTGGACAATCAAATTAATGACTTTCCAGGCTTCAGGATGCCTTTCTACACTATATAAAGGTGGAAATTTACAATTGAAACGTTTGGTTTAGCTGTTATAAAAGTTTGGTTTTTTAGTGCTGTAAATGCATTTTCAGCTCGCGCTGTACACATTTGCTATGAGAGGCATTATCTCATAAGGGAAATATTGGACAATCAAATTAATGACTGCCCAGGCTTCAGGATGTCTTTTTACACTATATAAAGGTGGAAATTTACATTGGAAACGTTTGGTTTAGCTGTTATAAAAGTTTGGTTTTTTAGTGCTGAAAATGCATTTTCAGCTCGCACTGTACACATTTGCTATGTGAGGCATTATCTCATAAGGGAAATACTGGACAATCAAATTAATGACTTCCCAGGCTTCAGGATGCCTTTTTACACTCTATAAATGTGGAAATTTACATTGGAAACGTTTGGTTTAGCTGTTAATGAAGTTTCGTTTTTTTAGTGCTGAAAATTCATTGTCTGCTGGCGCTGTACACTTTTTCTAAGTGTTGCAATATCTCATGAAGGAAATACTGGACAATCAAATTAATGACTTTCCAGGCTTCAGGATGCCTTTCTACACTATATAAAGGTGGAAATTTACATTGGAAACGTTTGGTTTAGCTGTTAATGAAGTTTCGTTTTTTTTAGTGCTGAAAATTCATTGTCTGCTGGCGCTGTACACTTTTTCTAAGTGTTGCAATATCTCATGAAGGAAATACTGGACAATCAAATTAATGACTTTCCAGGCTTCAGGATGCCTTTCTACACTATATAAAGGTGGAAATTTACATTGGAAACGTTTGGTTTAGCTGTTATAAAAGTTTGGTTTTTTAGTGCTGTAAATGCATTTTCAGCTCGCGCTGTACACATTTGCTATGAGAGGCATTATCTCATAAGGGAAATATTGGACAATCAAATTAATGACTGCCCAGGCTTCAGGATGTCTTTTTACACTATATAAAGGTGGACATTTACATTGGAAACGTTTAGTTCAGCTGTTAATGAAGTTTCGTTTTTTTAGTGCTGAAAATTCATTGTCTGCTGGCGCTGTACACTTTTTCTAAGTGTTGCAATATCTCATGAAGGAAATACTGGACAATCAAATTAATGACTTTCCAGGCTTCAGGATGCCTTTCTACACTATATAAAGGTGGAAATTTACATTGGAAACGTTTGGTTTAGCTGTTATAAAAGTTTGGGTTTTTAGTGCTGTAAATGCATTTTCAGCTCGCGCTGTACACATTTGCTATGAGAGGCATTATCTCATAAGGGAAATATTGGACAATCAAATTAATGACTGCCCAGGCTTCAGGATGTCTTTTTACACTATATAAAGGTTGAAATTTACATTGGAAACGTTTGGTTTAGCTGTTATAAAAGTTTGGTTTTTTAGTGCTGTAAATGCATTTTCAGCTCGCGCTGTACACATTTGCTATGAGAGGCATTATCTCATAAGGGAAATATTGGACAATCAAATTAATGACTGCCCAGGCTTCAGGATGTCTTTTTACACTATATAAAGGTGGAAATTTACATTGGAAACGTTTAGTTTAGCTGTTAATGAAGTTTCGTTTTTTTAGTGCTGGAAATTCATTGTCTGCTGGCGCTGTACACTTTTTCTAAGTGTTGCAATATCTCATGAAGGAAATACTGGACAATCAAATTAAAGACTTTCCAGGCTTCAGGATGCCTGTTTACACTATATAAAGGTGGAAATTTACATTGGAAACGTTTGGTTTAGCTGTTATAAAAGTTTGGTTTTTTAGTGCTGTAAATGCATTTTCAGCTCGCGCTGTACACATTTGCTATGAGAGGCATTATCTCATAAGGGAAATATTGGACAATCAAATTAATGACTGCCCAGGCTTCAGGATGTCTTTTTACACTATATAAAGGTGGAAATTTACATTGGAAACATTTAGTTTAGCTGTTAATGAAGTTTCGTTTTTTTAGTGCTGAAAATTCATTGTCTGCTGGCGCTGTACACTTTTTCTAAGTGTTGCAATATCTCATGAAGGAAATACTGGACAATCAAATTAATGACTTTCCAGGCTTCAGGATGCCTTTCTACACTATATAAAGGTGGAAATTTACATTGGAAACGTTTGGTTTAGCTGTTATAAAAGTTTGTTTTTTTAGTGCTGTAAATGCATTTTCAGCTCGCGCTGTACACATTTGCTATGAGAGGCATTATCTCATAAGGGAAATATTGGACAATCAAATTAATGACTGCCCAGGCTTCAGGATGTCTTTTTACACTATATAAAGGTGGAAATTTACATTGGAAACGTTTGGTTTAGCTGTTATAAAAGTTTGGTTTTTTAGTGCTGTAAATGCATTTTCAGCTCGCGCTGTACACATTTGCTATGAGAGGCATTATCTCATAAGGGAAATATTGGACAATCAAATTAATGACTGCCCAGGCTTCAGGATGTCTTTTTACACTATATAAAGGTGGAAATTTACATTGGAAACGTTTGGTTTAGCTGTTATAAAAGTTTGGTTTTTTAGTGCTGAAAATGCATTTTCAGCTCGCACTGTACACATTTGCTATGTGAGGCATTATCTCATAAGGGAAATACTGGACAATCAAATTAATGACTTCCCAGGCTTCAGGATGCATTTTTACACTCTATAAATGTGGAAATTTACATTGGAAACGTTTGGTTTAGCTGTTATAAAATTTTGTTTTTTTAGTGCTGTAAATGCATTTTCAGCTCGCGCTGTACACATTTGCTATGTGAGGCATTATCTCATAAGGGAAATACTGGACAATCAAATTAATGACTGCCCAGGCTTCAGGATGTCTTTTTACACTATATAAAGGTGGAAATTTACATTGGAAACGTTTGGTTTAGCTGTTATAAAAGTTTGGTTTTTTAGTGCTGAAAATGCATTTTCAGCTCGCACTGTACACATTTGCTATGTGAGGCATTATCTCATAAGGGAAATACTGGACAATCAAATTAATGACTTCCCAGGCTTCAGGATGCCTTTTTACACTCTATAAATGTGGAAATTTACATTGGAAACGTTTGGTTTAGCTGTTAATGAAGTTTCGTTTTTTTAGTGCTGAAAATTCATTGTCTGCTGGCGCTGTACACTTTTTCTAAGTGTTGCAATATCTCATGAAGGAAATACTGGACAATCAAATTAATGACTTTCCAGGCTTCAGGATGCCTTTCTACACTATATAAAGGTGGAAATTTACATTGGAAACGTTTGGTTTAGCTGTTATAAAAGTTTGGTTTTTTAGTGCTGTTAAATGCATTTTCAGCTCGCGCTGTACACATTTGCTAAGAGGCATTATCTCATAAGGGAAATATTGGACAATCAAATTAATGACTGCCCAGGCTTCAGGATGTCTTTTTACACTATATAAAGGTGGAAATTTACATTGGAAACGTTTAGTTTAGCTGTTAATGAAGTTTCGTTTTTTTAGTGCTGGAAATTCATTGTCTGCTGGCGCTGTACACTTTTTCTAAGTGTTGCAATATCTCATGAAGGAAATACTGGACAATCAAATTAAAGACTTTCCAGGCTTCAGGATGCCTGTTTACACTATATAAAGGTGGAAATTTACATTGGAAACGTTTGGTTTAGCTGTTATAAAAGTTTGGTTTTTTAGTGCTGTAAATGCATTTTCAGCTCGCGCTGTACACATTTGCTATGAGAGGCATTATCTCATAAGGGAAATATTGGACAATCAAATTAATGACTGCCCAGGCTTCAGGATGTCTTTTTACACTATATAAAGGTGGAAATTTACATTGGAAACATTTAGTTTAGCTGTTAATGAAGTTTCGTTTTTTTAGTGCTGAAAATTCATTGTCTGCTGGCGCTGTACACTTTTTCTAAGTGTTGCAATATCTCATGAAGGAAATACTGGACAATCAAATTAATGACTTTCCAGGCTTCAGGATGCCTTTCTACACTATTTAAAGGTGGAAATTTACATTGGAAACGTTTGGTTTAGCTGTTATAAAAGTTTGTTTTTTTAGTGCTGTAAATGCATTTTCAGCTCGCGCTGTACACATTTGCTATGAGAGGCATTATCTCATAAGGGAAATATTGGACAATCAAATTAATGACTGCCCAGGCTTCAGGATGTCTTTTTACACTATATAAAGGTGGAAATTTACATTGGAAACGTTTGGTTTAGCTGTTATAAAAGTTTGGTTTTTTAGTGCTGTAAATGCATTTTCAGCTCGCGCTGTACACATTTGCTATGAGAGGCATTATCTCATAAGGGAAATATTGGACAATCAAATTAATGACTGCCCAGGCTTCAGGATGTCTTTTTACACTATATAAAGGTGGAAATTTACATTGGAAACGTTTGGTTTAGCTGTTATAAAAGTTTGGTTTTTTAGTGCTGAAAATGCATTTTCAGCTCGCACTGTACACATTTGCTATGTGAGGCATTATCTCATAAGGGAAATACTGGACAATCAAATTAATGACTTCCCAGGCTTCAGGATGCATTTTTACACTCTATAAATGTGGAAATTTACATTGGAAACGTTTGGTTTAGCTGTTATAAAATTTTGTTTTTTTAGTGCTGTAAATGCATTTTCAGCTCGCGCTGTACACATTTGCTATGTGAGGCATTATCTCATAAGGGAAATACTGGACAATCAAATTAATGACTGCCCAGGCTTCAGGATGTCTTTTTACACTATATAAAGGTGGAAATTTACATTGGAAACGTTTGGTTTAGCTGTTATAAAAGTTTGGTTTTTTAGTGCTGAAAATGCATTTTCAGCTCGCACTGTACACATTTGCTATGTGAGGCATTATCTCATAAGGGAAATACTGGACAATCAAATTAATGACTTCCCAGGCTTCAGGATGCCTTTTTACACTCTATAAATGTGGAAATTTACATTGGAAACGTTTGGTTTAGCTGTTAATGAAGTTTCGTTTTTTTAGTGCTGAAAATTCATTGTCTGCTGGCGCTGTACACTTTTTCTAAGTGTTGCAATATCTCATGAAGGAAATACTGGACAATCAAATTAATGACTTTCCAGGCTTCAGGATGCCTTTCTACACTATATAAAGGTGGAAATTTACATTGGAAACGTTTGGTTTAGCTGTTATAAAAGTTTGGTTTTTTAGTGCTGTTAAATGCATTTTCAGCTCGCGCTGTACACATTTGCTAAGAGGCATTATCTCATAAGGGAAATATTGGACAATCAAATTAATGACTGCCCAGGCTTCAGGATGTCTTTTTACACTATATAAAGGTGGAAATTTACATTGGAAACGTTTAGTTTAGCTGTTAATGAAGTTTCGTTTTTTTAGTGCTGGAAATTCATTGTCTGCTGGCGCTGTACACTTTTTCTAAGTGTTGCAATATCTCATGAAGGAAATACTGGACAATCAAATTAAAGACTTTCCAGGCTTCAGGATGCCTTTTTACACTATATAAAGGTGGAAATTTACATTGGAAACGTTTGGTTTAGCTGTTATAAAAGTTTGGTTTTTTAGTGCTGTAAATGCATTTTCAGCTCGCGCTGTACACATTTGCTATGAGAGGCATTATCTCATAAGGGAAATATTGGACAATCAAATTAATGACTGCCCAGGCTTCAGGATGTCTTTTTACACTATATAAAGGTGGAAATTTACATTGGAAACGTTTGGTTTAGCTGTTATAAAAGTTTGGTTTTTTAGTGCTGAAAATGCATTTTCAGCTCGCACTGTACACATTTGCTATGTGAGGCATTATCTCATAAGGGAAATACTGGACAATCAAATTAATGACTTCCCAGGCTTCAGGATGCATTTTTACACTCTATAAATGTGGAAATTTACATTGGAAACGTTTGGTTTAGCTGTTATAAAAGTTTGTTTTTTTAGTGCTGTAAATGCATTTTCAGCTCGCGCTGTACACATTTGCTATGTGAGGCATTATCTCATAAGGGAAATACTGGACAATCAAATTAATGACTGCCCAGGCTTCAGGATGTCTTTTTACACTATATAAAGGTGGAAATTTACATTGGAAACGTTTGGTTTAGCTGTTATAAAAGTTTGGTTTTTTAGTGCTGAAAATGCATTTTCAGCTCGCACTGTACACATTTGCTATGTGAGGCATTATCTCATAAGGGAAATACTGGACAATCAAATTAATGACTTCCCAGGCTTCAGGATGCCTTTTTACACTCTATAAATGTGGAAATTTACATTGGAAACGTTTGGTTTAGCTGTTAATGAAGTTTCGTTTTTTTAGTGCTGAAAATTCATTGTCTGCTGGCGCTGTACACTTTTTCTAAGTGTTGCAATATCTCATGAAGGAAATACTGGACAATCAAATTAATGACTTTCCAGGCTTCAGGATGCCTTTCTACACTATATAAAGGTGGAAATTTACATTGGAAACGTTTGGTTTAGCTGTTATAAAAGTTTGGTTTTTTAGTGCTGTAAATGCATTTTCAGCTCGCGCTGTACACATTTGCTATGAGAGGCATTATCTCATAAGGGAAATATTGGACAATCAAATTAATGACTGCCCAGGCTTCAGGATGTCTTTTTACACTATATAAAGGTGGAAATTTACATTGGAAACGTTTAGTTTAGCTGTTAATGAAGTTTCGTTTTTTTAGTGCTGGAAATTCATTGTCTGCTGGCGCTGTACACTTTTTCTAAGTGTTGCAATATCTCATGAAGGAAATACTGGACAATCAAATTAAAGACTTTCCAGGCTTCAGGATGCCTTTTTACACTATATAAAGGTGGAAATTTACATTGGAAACGTTTGGTTTAGCTGTTATAAAAGTTTGGTTTTTTAGTGCTGTAAATGCATTTTCAGCTCGCGCTGTACACATTTGCTATGAGAGGCATTATCTCATAAGGGAAATATTGGACAATCAAATTAATGACTGCCCAGGCTTCAGGATGTCTTTTTACACTATATAAAGGTGGAAATTTACATTGGAAACATTTAGTTTAGCTGTTAATGAAGTTTCGTTTTTTTAGTGCTGAAAATTCATTTTCTGCTGGCGCTGTACACTTTTTCTAAGTGTTGCAATATCTCATGAAGGAAATACTGGACAATCAAATTAATGACTTTCCAGGCTTCAGGATGCCTTTCTACACTATATAAAGGTGGAAATTTACATTGGAAACGTTTGGTTTAGCTGTTATAAAAGTTTGTTTTTTTAGTGCTGTAAATGCATTTTCAGCTCGCGCTGTACACATTTGCTATGAGAGGCATTATCTCATAAGGGAAATATTGGACAATCAAATTAATGACTGCCCAGGCTTCAGGATGTCTTTTTACACTATATAAAGGTGGAAATTTACATTGGAAACGTTTGGTTTAGCTGTTATAAAAGTTTGGTTTTTTAGTGCTGTAAATGCATTTTCAGCTCGCGCTGTACACATTTGCTATGAGAGGCATTATCTCATAAGGGAAATATTGGACAATCAAATTAATGGCTGCCCGGGCTTCAGGATGTCTTTTTACACTATATAAAGGTGGAAATTTACATTGGAAACGTTTAGTTTAGCTGTTAATGAAGTTTCGTTTTTTTAGTGCTGGAAATTCATTGTCTGCTGGCGCTGTACACTTTTTCTAAGTGTTGCAATATCTCATGAAGGAAATACTGGACAATCAAATTAATGACTTTCCAGGCTTCAGGATGCCTTTCTACACTATATAAAGGTGGAAATTTACATTGGAAACGTTTGGTTTAGCTGTTAATGAAGTTTCGTTTTTTTTAGTGCTGAAAATTCATTGTCTGCTGGCGCTGTACACTTTTTCTAAGTGTTGCAATATCTCATGAAGGAAATACTGGACAATCAAATTAATGACTTTCCAGGCTTCAGGATGCCTTTCTACACTATATAAAGGTGGAAATTTACATTGGAAACGTTTGGTTTAGCTGTTATAAAAGTTTGGTTTTTAATGCTGTAAATGCATTTTCAGCTCGCGCTGTACACATTTGCTATGAGAGGCATTATCTCATAAGGGAAATATTGGACAATCAAATTAATGACTGCCCAGGCTTCAGGATGTCTTTTTACACTATATAAAGGTGGACATTTACATTGGAAACGTTTAGTTCAGCTGTTAATGAAGTTTCGTTTTTTTAGTGCTGAAAATTCATTGTCTGCTGGCGCTGTACACTTTTTCTAAGTGTTGCAATATCTCATGAAGGAAATACTGGACAATCAAATTAATGACTTTCCAGGCTTCAGGATGCCTTTCTACACTATATAAAGGTGGAAATTTACATTGGAAACGTTTGGTTTAGCTGTTATAAAAGTTTGGGTTTTTAGTGCTGTAAATGCATTTTCAGCTCGCGCTGTACACATTTGCTATGAGAGGCATT
The DNA here is from genome assembly GCF_059441095.1 of Idiotropiscis lumnitzeri. Lineage (NCBI taxonomy): Eukaryota > Metazoa > Chordata > Actinopteri > Syngnathiformes > Syngnathidae > Idiotropiscis > Idiotropiscis lumnitzeri. The sequence goes on along the minus strand of NW_028283743.1, from coordinate 204,823 downwards.
ATCTCATAAGGGAAATATTGGACAATCAAATTAATGACTGCCCAGGCTTCAGGATGTCTTTTTACACTATATAAAGGTTGAAATTTACATTGGAAACGTTTGGTTTAGCTGTTATAAAAGTTTGGTTTTTTAGTGCTGTAAATGCATTTTCAGCTCGCGCTGTACACATTTGCTATGAGAGGCATTATCTCATAAGGGAAATATTGGACAATCAAATTAATGACTGCCCAGGCTTCAGGATGTCTTTTTACACTATATAAAGGTGGAAATTTACATTGGAAACGTTTAGTTTAGCTGTTAATGAAGTTTCGTTTTTTTAGTGCTGGAAATTCATTGTCTGCTGGCGCTGTACACTTTTTCTAAGTGTTGCAATATCTCATGAAGGAAATACTGGACAATCAAATTAAAGACTTTCCAGGCTTCAGGATGCCTTTTTACACTATATAAAGGTGGAAATTTACATTGGAAACGTTTGGTTTAGCTGTTATAAAAGTTTGGTTTTTTAGTGCTGTAAATGCATTTTCAGCTCGCGCTGTACACATTTGCTATGAGAGGCATTATCTCATAAGGGAAATATTGGACAATCAAATTAATGACTGCCCAGGCTTCAGGATGTCTTTTTACACTATATAAAGGTGGAAATTTACATTGGAAACATTTAGTTTAGCTGTTAATGAAGTTTCGTTTTTTTAGTGCTGAAAATTCATTGTCTGCTGGCGCTGTACACTTTTTCTAAGTGTTGCAATATCTCATGAAGGAAATACTGGACAATCAAATTAATGACTTTCCAGGCTTCAGGATGCCTTTCTACACTATATAAAGGTGGAAATTTACATTGGAAACGTTTGGTTTAGCTGTTATAAAAGTTTGTTTTTTTAGTGCTGTAAATGCATTTTCAGCTCGCGCTGTACACATTTGCTATGAGAGGCATTATCTCATAAGGGAAATATTGGACAATCAAATTAATGACTGCCCAGGCTTCAGGATGTCTTTTTACACTATATAAAGGTGGAAATTTACATTGGAAACGTTTGGTTTAGCTGTTATAAAAGTTTGGTTTTTTAGTGCTGTAAATGCATTTTCAGCTCGCGCTGTACACATTTGCTATGAGAGGCATTATCTCATAAGGGAAATATTGGACAATCAAATTAATGACTGCCCAGGCTTCAGGATGTCTTTTTACACTATATAAAGGTGGAAATTTACATTGGAAACGTTTGGTTTAGCTGTTATAAAAGTTTGGTTTTTTAGTGCTGAAAATGCATTTTCAGCTCGCACTGTACACATTTGCTATGTGAGGCATTATCTCATAAGGGAAATACTGGACAATCAAATTAATGACTTCCCAGGCTTCAGGATGCATTTTTACACTCTATAAATGTGGAAATTTACATTGGAAACGTTTGGTTTAGCTGTTATAAAAGTTTGTTTTTTTAGTGCTGTAAATGCATTTTCAGCTCGCGCTGTACACATTTGCTATGTGAGGCATTATCTCATAAGGGAAATACTGGACAATCAAATTAATGACTGCCCAGGCTTCAGGATGTCTTTTTACACTATATAAAGGTGGAAATTTACATTGGAAACGTTTGGTTTAGCTGTTATAAAAGTTTGGTTTTTTAGTGCTGAAAATGCATTTTCAGCTCGCACTGTACACATTTGCTATGTGAGGCATTATCTCATAAGGGAAATACTGGACAATCAAATTAATGACTTCCCAGGCTTCAGGATGCCTTTTTACACTCTATAAATGTGGAAATTTACATTGGAAACGTTTGGTTTAGCTGTTAATGAAGTTTCGTTTTTTTAGTGCTGAAAATTCATTGTCTGCTGGCGCTGTACACTTTTTCTAAGTGTTGCAATATCTCATGAAGGAAATACTGGACAATCAAATTAATGACTTTCCAGGCTTCAGGATGCCTTTCTACACTATATAAAGGTGGAAATTTACATTGGAAACGTTTGGTTTAGCTGTTATAAAAGTTTGGTTTTTTAGTGCTGTAAATGCATTTTCAGCTCGCGCTGTACACATTTGCTATGAGAGGCATTATCTCATAAGGGAAATATTGGACAATCAAATTAATGACTGCCCAGGCTTCAGGATGTCTTTTTACACTATATAAAGGTGGAAATTTACATTGGAAACGTTTAGTTTAGCTGTTAATGAAGTTTCGTTTTTTTAGTGCTGGAAATTCATTGTCTGCTGGCGCTGTACACTTTTTCTAAGTGTTGCAATATCTCATGAAGGAAATACTGGACAATCAAATTAAAGACTTTCCAGGCTTCAGGATGCCTTTTTACACTATATAAAGGTGGAAATTTACATTGGAAACGTTTGGTTTAGCTGTTATAAAAGTTTGGTTTTTTAGTGCTGTAAATGCATTTTCAGCTCGCGCTGTACACATTTGCTATGAGAGGCATTATCTCATAAGGGAAATATTGGACAATCAAATTAATGACTGCCCAGGCTTCAGGATGTCTTTTTACACTATATAAAGGTGGAAATTTACATTGGAAACATTTAGTTTAGCTGTTAATGAAGTTTCGTTTTTTTAGTGCTGAAAATTCATTGTCTGCTGGCGCTGTACACTTTTTCTAAGTGTTGCAATATCTCATGAAGGAAATACTGGACAATCAAATTAATGACTTTCCAGGCTTCAGGATGCCTTTCTACACTATATAAAGGTGGAAATTTACATTGGAAACGTTTGGTTTAGCTGTTATAAAAGTTTGTTTTTTTAGTGCTGTAAATGCATTTTCAGCTCGCGCTGTACACATTTGCTATGAGAGGCATTATCTCATAAGGGAAATATTGGACAATCAAATTAATGACTGCCCAGGCTTCAGGATGTCTTTTTACACTATATAAAGGTGGAAATTTATATTGGAAACGTTTGGTTTAGCTGTTATAAAAGTTTGGTTTTTTAGTGCTGTAAATGCATTTTCAGCTCGCGCTGTACACATTTGCTATGAGAGGCATTATCTCATAAGGGAAATATTGGACAATCAAATTAATGGCTGCCCGGGCTTCAGGATGTCTTTTTACACTATATAAAGGTGGAAATTTACATTGGAAACGTTTAGTTTAGCTGTTAATGAAGTTTCGTTTTTTTAGTGCTGAAAATTCATTGTCTGCTGGCGCTGTACACTTTTTCTAAATGTTGCAATATCTCATGAAGGAAATACTGGACAATCAAATTAATGACTTTCCAGGCTTCAGGATGCCTTTCTACACTATATAAAGGTGGAAATTTACATTGGAAACGTTTGGTTTAGCTGTTATAAAAGTTTGTTTTTTTAGTGCTGTAAATGCATTTTCAGCTCGCGCTGTACACATTTGCTATGAGAGGCATTATCTCATAAGGGAAATATTGGACAATCAAATTAATGACTGCCCAGGCTTCAGGATGTCTTTTTACACTATATAAAGGTGGAAATTTACATTGGAAACGTTTGGTTTAGCTGTTATAAAAGTTTGTTTTTTTAGTGCTGTAAATGCATTTTCAGCTCGCGCTGTACACATTTGCTATGAGAGGCATTATCTCATAAGGGAAATATTGGACAATCAAATTAATGACTGCCCAGGCTTCAGGATGTCTTTTTACATTATATAAAGGTGGAAATTTACATTGGAAACGTTTGGTTTAGCTGTTATAAAAGTTTGTTTTTTTAGTGCTGTAAATGCATTTTCAGCTCGCACTGTACACATTTGCTATGAGAGGCATTATCTCATAAGGGAAATATTGGACAATCAAATTAATGACTGCCCAGGCTTCAGGATGTCTTTTTACACTATATAAAGGTGGAAATTTACATTGGAAACGTTTACTTTAGCTTTTAATGAAGTTTCGTTTATTTAGTGCTGAAAATTCATTGTCTGCTGGCGCTGTACACTTTTTCTAAGTGTTGCAATATCTCATGAAGGAAATACTGGACAATCAAATTAATGACTTTCCAGGCTTCAGGATGCCTTTCTACACTATATAAAGGTGGAAATTTACATTGGAAACGTTTGGTTTAGCTGTTATAAAAGTTTGTTTTTTTAGTGCTGTAAATGCATTTTCAGCTCGCGCTGTACACATTTGCTATGAGAGGCATTATCTCATAAGGGAAATATTGGACAATCAAATTAATGACTGCCCAGGCTTCAGGATGTCTTTTTACACTATATAAAGGTGGAAATTTATATTGGAAACGTTTGGTTTAGCTGTTATAAAAGTTTGGTTTTTTAGTGCTGTAAATGCATTTTCAGCTCGCGCTGTACACATTTGCTATGAGAGGCATTATCTCATAAGGGAAATATTGGACAATCAAATTAATGGCTGCCCGGGCTTCAGGATGTCTTTTTACACTATATAAAGGTGGAAATTTACATTGGAAACGTTTAGTTTAGCTGTTAATGAAGTTTCGTTTTTTTAGTGCTGAAAATTCATTGTCTGCTGGCGCTGTACACTTTTTCTAAATGTTGCAATATCTCATGAAGGAAATACTGGACAATCAAATTAATGACTTTCCAGGCTTCAGGATGCCTTTCTACACTATATAAAGGTGGAAATTTACATTGGAAACGTTTGGTTTAGCTGTTATAAAAGTTTGTTTTTTTAGTGCTGTAAATGCATTTTCAGCTCGCGCTGTACACATTTGCTATGAGAGGCATTATCTCATAAGGGAAATATTGGACAATCAAATTAATGACTGCCCAGGCTTCAGGATGTCTTTTTACACTATATAAAGGTGGAAATTTACATTGGAAACGTTTGGTTTAGCTGTTATAAAAGTTTGTTTTTTTAGTGCTGTAAATGCATTTTCAGCTCGCGCTGTACACATTTGCTATGAGAGGCATTATCTCATAAGGGAAATATTGGACAATCAAATTAATGACTGCCCAGGCTTCAGGATGTCTTTTTACATTATATAAAGGTGGAAATTTACATTGGAAACGTTTGGTTTAGCTGTTATAAAAGTTTGTTTTTTTAGTGCTGTAAATGCATTTTCAGCTCGCACTGTACACATTTGCTATGAGAGGCATTATCTCATAAGGGAAATATTGGACAATCAAATTAATGACTGCCCAGGCTTCAGGATGTCTTTTTACACTATATAAAGGTGGAAATTTACATTGGAAACGTTTACTTTAGCTTTTAATGAAGTTTCGTTTATTTAGTGCTGAAAATTCATTGTCTGCTGGCGCTGTACACTTTTTCTAAGTGTTGCAATATCTCATGAAGGAAATACTGGACAATCAAATTAATGACTTTCCAGGCTTCAGGATGCCTTTCTACACTATATAAAGGTGGAAATTTACAATTGAAACGTTTGGTTTAGCTGTTATAAAAGTTTGGTTTTTTAGTGCTGAAAATGCATTTTCAGCTCGCACTGTACACATTTGCTATGTGAGGCATTATCTCATAAGGGAAATACTGGACAATCAAATTAATGACTGCCCAGGCTTCAGGATGCCTTTTTACACTCTATAAATGTGGAAATTTACATTGGAAACGTTTGGTTTAGCTGTTAATGAAGTTTCGTTTTTTTAGTGCTGAAAATTCATTGTCTGCTGGCGCTGTACACTTTTTCTAAGTGTTGCAATATCTCATGAAGGAAATACTGGACAATCAAATTAATGACTTTCCAGGCTTCAGGATGCCTTTCTACACTATATAAAGGTGGAAATTTACAATTGAAACGTTTGGTTTAGCTGTTATAAAAGTTTGGTTTTTTAGTGCTGTAAATGCATTTTCAGCTCGCGCTGTACACATTTGCTATGAGAGGCATTATCTCATAAGGGAAATATTGGACAATCAAATTAATGACTGCCCAGGCTTCAGGATGTCTTTTTACACTATATAAAGGTGGAAATTTACATTGGAAACGTTTGGTTTAGCTGTTATAAAAGTTTGGTTTTTTAGTGCTGAAAATGCATTTTCAGCTCGCACTGTACACATTTGCTATGTGAGGCATTATCTCATAAGGGAAATACTGGACAATCAAATTAATGACTTCCCAGGCTTCAGGATGCCTTTTTACACTCTATAAATGTGGAAATTTACATTGGAAACGTTTGGTTTAGCTGTTAATGAAGTTTCGTTTTTTTAGTGCTGAAAATTCATTGTCTGCTGGCGCTGTACACTTTTTCTAAGTGTTGCAATATCTCATGAAGGAAATACTGGACAATCAAATTAATGACTTTCCAGGCTTCAGGATGCCTTTCTACACTATATAAAGGTGGAAATTTACATTGGAAACGTTTGGTTTAGCTGTTAATGAAGTTTCGTTTTTTTTAGTGCTGAAAATTCATTGTCTGCTGGCGCTGTACACATTTGCTATGTGAGGCATTATCTCATAAGGGAAATACTGGACAATCAAATTAATGACTGCCCAGGCTTCAGGATGTCTTTTTACACTATATAAAGGTGGAAATTTACATTGGAAACGTTTGGTTTAGCTGTTATAAAAGTTTGGTTTTTTAGTGCTGAAAATGCATTTTCAGCTCGCACTGTACACATTTGCTATGTGAGGCATTATCTCATAAGGGAAATACTGGACAATCAAATTAATGACTGCCCAGGCTTCAGGATGCCTTTTTACACTCTATAAATGTGGAAATTTACATTGGAAACGTTTGGTTTAGCTGTTAATGAAGTTTCGTTTTTTTAGTGCTGAAAATTCATTGTCTGCTGGCGCTGTACACTTTTTCTAAGTGTTGCAATATCTCATGAAGGAAATACTGGACAATCAAATTAATGACTTTCCAGGCTTCAGGATGCCTTTCTACACTATATAAAGGTGGAAATTTACAATTGAAACGTTTGGTTTAGCTGTTATAAAAGTTTGGTTTTTTAGTGCTGTAAATGCATTTTCAGCTCGCGCTGTACACATTTGCTATGAGAGGCATTATCTCATAAGGGAAATATTGGACAATCAAATTAATGACTGCCCAGGCTTCAGGATGTCTTTTTACACTATATAAAGGTGGAAATTTACATTGGAAACGTTTGGTTTAGCTGTTATAAAAGTTTGGTTTTTTAGTGCTGAAAATGCATTTTCAGCTCGCACTGTACACATTTGCTATGTGAGGCATTATCTCATAAGGGAAATACTGGACAATCAAATTAATGACTGCCCAGGCTTCAGGATGCCTTTTTACACTCTATAAATGTGGAAATTTACATTGGAAACGTTTGGTTTAGCTGTTAATGAAGTTTCGTTTTTTTAGTGCTGAAAATTCATTGTCTGCTGGCGCTGTACACTTTTTCTAAGTGTTGCAATATCTCATGAAGGAAATACTGGACAATCAAATTAATGACTTTCCAGGCTTCAGGATGCCTTTCTACACTATATAAAGGTGGAAATTTACAATTGAAACGTTTGGTTTAGCTGTTATAAAAGTTTGGTTTTTTAGTGCTGTAAATGCATTTTCAGCTCGCGCTGTACACATTTGCTATGAGAGGCATTATCTCATAAGGGAAATATTGGACAATCAAATTAATGACTGCCCAGGCTTCAGGATGTCTTTTTACACTATATAAAGGTGGAAATTTACATTGGAAACGTTTGGTTTAGCTGTTATAAAAGTTTGGTTTTTTAGTGCTGAAAATGCATTTTCAGCTCGCACTGTACACATTTGCTATGTGAGGCATTATCTCATAAGGGAAATACTGGACAATCAAATTAATGACTTCCCAGGCTTCAGGATGCCTTTTTACACTCTATAAATGTGGAAATTTACATTGGAAACGTTTGGTTTAGCTGTTAATGAAGTTTCGTTTTTTTAGTGCTGAAAATTCATTGTCTGCTGGCGCTGTACACTTTTTCTAAGTGTTGCAATATCTCATGAAGGAAATACTGGACAATCAAATTAATGACTTTCCAGGCTTCAGGATGCCTTTCTACACTATATAAAGGTGGAAATTTACATTGGAAACGTTTGGTTTAGCTGTTAATGAAGTTTCGTTTTTTTTAGTGCTGAAAATTCATTGTCTGCTGGCGCTGTACACATTTGCTATGTGAGGCATTATCTCATAAGGGAAATACTGGACAATCAAATTAATGACTGCCCAGGCTTCAGGATGTCTTTTTACACTATATAAAGGTGGAAATTTACATTGGAAACGTTTGGTTTAGCTGTTATAAAAGTTTGGTTTTTTAGTGCTGAAAATGCATTTTCAGCTCGCACTGTACACATTTGCTATGTGAGGCATTATCTCATAAGGGAAATACTGGACAATCAAATTAATGACTGCCCAGGCTTCAGGATGCCTTTTTACACTCTATAAATGTGGAAATTTACATTGGAAACGTTTGGTTTAGCTGTTAATGAAGTTTCGTTTTTTTAGTGCTGAAAATTCATTGTCTGCTGGCGCTGTACACTTTTTCTAAGTGTTGCAATATCTCATGAAGGAAATACTGGACAATCAAATTAATGACTTTCCAGGCTTCAGGATGCCTTTCTACACTATATAAAGGTGGAAATTTACAATTGAAACGTTTGGTTTAGCTGTTATAAAAGTTTGGTTTTTTAGTGCTGTAAATGCATTTTCAGCTCGCGCTGTACACATTTGCTATGAGAGGCATTATCTCATAAGGGAAATATTGGACAATCAAATTAATGACTGCCCAGGCTTCAGGATGTCTTTTTACACTATATAAAGGTGGAAATTTACATTGGAAACGTTTGGTTTAGCTGTTATAAAAGTTTGGTTTTTTAGTGCTGAAAATGCATTTTCAGCTCGCACTGTACACATTTGCTATGTGAGGCATTATCTCATAAGGGAAATACTGGACAATCAAATTAATGACTTCCCAGGCTTCAGGATGCCTTTTTACACTCTATAAATGTGGAAATTTACATTGGAAACGTTTGGTTTAGCTGTTAATGAAGTTTCGTTTTTTTAGTGCTGAAAATTCATTGTCTGCTGGCGCTGTACACTTTTTCTAAGTGTTGCAATATCTCATGAAGGAAATACTGGACAATCAAATTAATGACTTTCCAGGCTTCAGGATGCCTTTCTACACTATATAAAGGTGGAAATTTACATTGGAAACGTTTGGTTTAGCTGTTAATGAAGTTTCGTTTTTTTTAGTGCTGAAAATTCATTGTCTGCTGGCGCTGTACACTTTTTCTAAGTGTTGCAATATCTCATGAAGGAAATACTGGACAATCAAATTAATGACTTTCCAGGCTTCAGGATGCCTTTCTACACTATATAAAGGTGGAAATTTACATTGGAAACGTTTGGTTTAGCTGTTATAAAAGTTTGGTTTTTTAGTGCTGTAAATGCATTTTCAGCTCGCGCTGTACACATTTGCTATGAGAGGCATTATCTCATAAGGGAAATATTGGACAATCAAATTAATGACTGCCCAGGCTTCAGGATGTCTTTTTACACTATATAAAGGTGGACATTTACATTGGAAACGTTTAGTTCAGCTGTTAATGAAGTTTCGTTTTTTTAGTGCTGAAAATTCATTGTCTGCTGGCGCTGTACACTTTTTCTAAGTGTTGCAATATCTCATGAAGGAAATACTGGACAATCAAATTAATGACTTTCCAGGCTTCAGGATGCCTTTCTACACTATATAAAGGTGGAAATTTACATTGGAAACGTTTGGTTTAGCTGTTATAAAAGTTTGGGTTTTTAGTGCTGTAAATGCATTTTCAGCTCGCGCTGTACACATTTGCTATGAGAGGCATTATCTCATAAGGGAAATATTGGACAATCAAATTAATGACTGCCCAGGCTTCAGGATGTCTTTTTACACTATATAAAGGTTGAAATTTACATTGGAAACGTTTGGTTTAGCTGTTATAAAAGTTTGGTTTTTTAGTGCTGTAAATGCATTTTCAGCTCGCGCTGTACACATTTGCTATGAGAGGCATTATCTCATAAGGGAAATATTGGACAATCAAATTAATGACTGCCCAGGCTTCAGGATGTCTTTTTACACTATATAAAGGTGGAAATTTACATTGGAAACGTTTAGTTTAGCTGTTAATGAAGTTTCGTTTTTTTAGTGCTGGAAATTCATTGTCTGCTGGCGCTGTACACTTTTTCTAAGTGTTGCAATATCTCATGAAGGAAATACTGGACAATCAAATTAAAGACTTTCCAGGCTTCAGGATGCCTGTTTACACTATATAAAGGTGGAAATTTACATTGGAAACGTTTGGTTTAGCTGTTATAAAAGTTTGGTTTTTTAGTGCTGTAAATGCATTTTCAGCTCGCGCTGTACACATTTGCTATGAGAGGCATTATCTCATAAGGGAAATATTGGACAATCAAATTAATGACTGCCCAGGCTTCAGGATGTCTTTTTACACTATATAAAGGTGGAAATTTACATTGGAAACATTTAGTTTAGCTGTTAATGAAGTTTCGTTTTTTTAGTGCTGAAAATTCATTGTCTGCTGGCGCTGTACACTTTTTCTAAGTGTTGCAATATCTCATGAAGGAAATACTGGACAATCAAATTAATGACTTTCCAGGCTTCAGGATGCCTTTCTACACTATATAAAGGTGGAAATTTACATTGGAAACGTTTGGTTTAGCTGTTATAAAAGTTTGTTTTTTTAGTGCTGTAAATGCATTTTCAGCTCGCGCTGTACACATTTGCTATGAGAGGCATTATCTCATAAGGGAAATATTGGACAATCAAATTAATGACTGCCCAGGCTTCAGGATGTCTTTTTACACTATATAAAGGTGGAAATTTACATTGGAAACGTTTGGTTTAGCTGTTATAAAAGTTTGGTTTTTTAGTGCTGTAAATGCATTTTCAGCTCGCGCTGTACACATTTGCTATGAGAGGCATTATCTCATAAGGGAAATATTGGACAATCAAATTAATGACTGCCCAGGCTTCAGGATGTCTTTTTACACTATATAAAGGTGGAAATTTACATTGGAAACGTTTGGTTTAGCTGTTATAAAAGTTTGGTTTTTTAGTGCTGAAAATGCATTTTCAGCTCGCACTGTACACATTTGCTATGTGAGGCATTATCTCATAAGGGAAATACTGGACAATCAAATTAATGACTTCCCAGGCTTCAGGATGCATTTTTACACTCTATAAATGTGGAAATTTACATTGGAAACGTTTGGTTTAGCTGTTATAAAATTTTGTTTTTTTAGTGCTGTAAATGCATTTTCAGCTCGCGCTGTACACATTTGCTATGTGAGGCATTATCTCATAAGGGAAATACTGGACAATCAAATTAATGACTGCCCAGGCTTCAGGATGTCTTTTTACACTATATAAAGGTGGAAATTTACATTGGAAACGTTTGGTTTAGCTGTTATAAAAGTTTGGTTTTTTAGTGCTGAAAATGCATTTTCAGCTCGCACTGTACACATTTGCTATGTGAGGCATTATCTCATAAGGGAAATACTGGACAATCAAATTAATGACTTCCCAGGCTTCAGGATGCCTTTTTACACTCTATAAATGTGGAAATTTACATTGGAAACGTTTGGTTTAGCTGTTAATGAAGTTTCGTTTTTTTAGTGCTGAAAATTCATTGTCTGCTGGCGCTGTACACTTTTTCTAAGTGTTGCAATATCTCATGAAGGAAATACTGGACAATCAAATTAATGACTTTCCAGGCTTCAGGATGCCTTTCTACACTATATAAAGGTGGAAATTTACATTGGAAACGTTTGGTTTAGCTGTTATAAAAGTTTGGTTTTTTAGTGCTGTTAAATGCATTTTCAGCTCGCGCTGTACACATTTGCTAAGAGGCATTATCTCATAAGGGAAATATTGGACAATCAAATTAATGACTGCCCAGGCTTCAGGATGTCTTTTTACACTATATAAAGGTGGAAATTTACATTGGAAACGTTTAGTTTAGCTGTTAATGAAGTTTCGTTTTTTTAGTGCTGGAAATTCATTGTCTGCTGGCGCTGTACACTTTTTCTAAGTGTTGCAATATCTCATGAAGGAAATACTGGACAATCAAATTAAAGACTTTCCAGGCTTCAGGATGCCTTTTTACACTATATAAAGGTGGAAATTTACATTGGAAACGTTTGGTTTAGCTGTTATAAAAGTTTGGTTTTTTAGTGCTGTAAATGCATTTTCAGCTCGCGCTGTACACATTTGCTATGAGAGGCATTATCTCATAAGGGAAATATTGGACAATCAAATTAATGACTGCCCAGGCTTCAGGATGTCTTTTTACACTATATAAAGGTGGAAATTTACATTGGAAACGTTTGGTTTAGCTGTTATAAAAGTTTGGTTTTTTAGTGCTGAAAATGCATTTTCAGCTCGCACTGTACACATTTGCTATGTGAGGCATTATCTCATAAGGGAAATACTGGACAATCAAATTAATGACTTCCCAGGCTTCAGGATGCATTTTTACACTCTATAAATGTGGAAATTTACATTGGAAACGTTTGGTTTAGCTGTTATAAAAGTTTGTTTTTTTAGTGCTGTAAATGCATTTTCAGCTCGCGCTGTACACATTTGCTATGTGAGGCATTATCTCATAAGGGAAATACTGGACAATCAAATTAATGACTGCCCAGGCTTCAGGATGTCTTTTTACACTATATAAAGGTGGAAATTTACATTGGAAACGTTTGGTTTAGCTGTTATAAAAGTTTGGTTTTTTAGTGCTGAAAATGCATTTTCAGCTCGCACTGTACACATTTGCTATGTGAGGCATTATCTCATAAGGGAAATACTGGACAATCAAATTAATGACTTCCCAGGCTTCAGGATGCCTTTTTACACTCTATAAATGTGGAAATTTACATTGGAAACGTTTGGTTTAGCTGTTAATGAAGTTTCGTTTTTTTAGTGCTGAAAATTCATTGTCTGCTGGCGCTGTACACTTTTTCTAAGTGTTGCAATATCTCATGAAGGAAATACTGGACAATCAAATTAATGACTTTCCAGGCTTCAGGATGCCTTTCTACACTATATAAAGGTGGAAATTTACATTGGAAACGTTTGGTTTAGCTGTTATAAAAGTTTGGTTTTTTAGTGCTGTAAATGCATTTTCAGCTCGCGCTGTACACATTTGCTATGAGAGGCATTATCTCATAAGGGAAATATTGGACAATCAAATTAATGACTGCCCAGGCTTCAGGATGTCTTTTTACACTATATAAAGGTGGAAATTTACATTGGAAACGTTTAGTTTAGCTGTTAATGAAGTTTCGTTTTTTTAGTGCTGGAAATTCATTGTCTGCTGGCGCTGTACACTTTTTCTAAGTGTTGCAATATCTCATGAAGGAAATACTGGACAATCAAATTAAAGACTTTCCAGGCTTCAGGATGCCTTTTTACACTATATAAAGGTGGAAATTTACATTGGAAACGTTTGGTTTAGCTGTTATAAAAGTTTGGTTTTTTAGTGCTGTAAATGCATTTTCAGCTCGCGCTGTACACATTTGCTATGAGAGGCATTATCTCATAAGGGAAATATTGGACAATCAAATTAATGACTGCCCAGGCTTCAGGATGTCTTTTTACACTATATAAAGGTGGAAATTTACATTGGAAACATTTAGTTTAGCTGTTAATGAAGTTTCGTTTTTTTAGTGCTGAAAATTCATTTTCTGCTGGCGCTGTACACTTTTTCTAAGTGTTGCAATATCTCATGAAGGAAATACTGGACAATCAAATTAATGACTTTCCAGGCTTCAGGATGCCTTTCTACACTATATAAAGGTGGAAATTTACATTGGAAACGTTTGGTTTAGCTGTTATAAAAGTTAGTTTTTTTAGTGCTGTAAATGCATTTTCAGCTCGCGCTGTACACATTTGCTATGAGAGGCATTATCTCATAAGGGAAATATTGGACAATCAAATTAATGACTGCCCAGGCTTCAGGATGTCTTTTTACACTATATAAAGGTGGAAATTTACATTGGAAACGTTTGGTTTAGCTGTTATAAAAGTTTGGTTTTTTAGTGCTGTAAATGCATTTTCAGCTCGCGCTGTACACATTTGCTATGAGAGGCATTATCTCATAAGGGAAATATTGGACAATCAAATTAATGGCTGCCCGGGCTTCAGGATGTCTTTTTACACTATATAAAGGTGGAAATTTACATTGGAAACGTTTAGTTTAGCTGTTAATGAAGTTTCGTTTTTTTAGTGCTGAAAATTCATTGTCTGCTGGCGCTGTACACTTTTTCTAAATGTTGCAATATCTCATGAAGGAAATACTGGACAATCAAATTAATGACTTTCCAGGCTTCAGGATGCCTTTCTACACTATATAAAGGTGGAAATTTACATTGGAAACGTTTGGTTTAGCTGTTATAAAAGTTTGGTTTTTTAGTGCTGTAAATGCATTTTCAGCTCGCGCTGTACACATTTGCTATGAGAGGCATTATCTCATAAGGGAAATATTGGACAATCAAATTAATGACTGCCCAGGCTTCAGGATGTCTTTTTACACTATATAAAGGAGGAAATTTACATTGGAAACGTTTGGTTTAGGTGTTATAAAAGTTTGGTTTTTTTAGTGCTGAAAATGCATTTTCAGCTCGCGCTGTACACATTTGCAATGAGAGGCATTATCTCATAAGGGAAATACTGGACAATCAAATTAATGACTTCCCAGGCTTCAAGATGCCTTTTTACACTCTATAAATGTGGAAATTTACATTGGAAACGTTTGGTTTAGCTGTTAATGAAGTTTCGTTTTTTTTAGTGCTGAAAATTCATTGTCTGCTGGCGCTGTACACTTTTTCTAAGTGTTGCAATATCTCATGAAGGAAATACTGGACAATCAAATTAATGACTTTCCAGGCTTCAGGATGCCTTTCTACACTATATAAAGGTGGAAATTTACATTGGAAACGTTTGGTTTAGCTGTTATAAAAGTTTGGTTTTTTAGTGCTGTAAATGCATTTTCAGCTCGCGCTGTACACATTTGCTATGAGAGGCATTATCTCATAAGGGAAATATTGGACAATCAAATTAATGACTGCCCAGGCTTCAGGATCTCTTTTTACACTATATAAAGGTGGAAATTTACATTGGAAACGTTTGGTTTAGCTGTTATAAAAGTTTGGTTTTTTAGTGCTGAAAATGCATTTTCAGCTCGCACTGTACACATTTGCTATGTGAGGCATTATCTCATAAGGGAAATACTGGACAATCAAATTAATGACTTCCCAGGCTTCAGGATGCATTTTTACACTCTATAAATGTGGAAATTTACATTGGAAACGTTTGGTTTAGCTGTTATAAAAGTTTGTTTTTTTAGTGCTGTAAATGCATTTTCAGCTCGCGCTGTACACATTTGCTATGTGAGGCATTATCTCATAAGGGAAATACTGGACAATCAAATTAATGACTGCCCAGGCTTCAGGATGTCTTTTTACACTATATAAAGGTGGAAATTTACATTGGAAACGTTTGGTTTAGCTGTTATAAAAGTTTGGTTTTTTAGTGCTGAAAATGCATTTTCAGCTCGCACTGTACACATTTGCTATGTGAGGCATTATCTCATAAGGGAAATACTGGACAATCAAATTAATGACTTCCCAGGCTTCAGGATGCCTTTTTACACTCTATAAATGTGGAAATTTACATTGGAAACGTTTGGTTTAGCTGTTAATGAAGTTTCGTTTTTTTAGTGCTGAAAATTCATTGTCTGCTGGCGCTGTACACTTTTTCTAAGTGTTGCAATATCTCATGAAGGAAATACTGGACAATCAAATTAATGACTTTCCAGGCTTCAGGATGCCTTTCTACACTATATAAAGGTGGAAATTTACATTGGAAACGTTTGGTTTAGCTGTTATAAAAGTTTGTTTTTTTAGTGCTGTAAATGCATTTTCAGCTCGCGCTGTACACATTTGCTATGAGAGGCATTATCTCATAAGGGAAATATTGGACAATCAAATTAATGACTGCCCAGGCTTCAGGATGTCTTTTTACACTATATAAAGGTGGAAATTTACATTGGAAACGTTTAGTTTAGCTGTTAATGAAGTTTCGTTTTTTTAGTGCTGGAAATTCATTGTCTGCTGGCGCTGTACACTTTTTCTAAGTGTTGCAATATCTCATGAAGGAAATACTGGACAATCAAATTAAAGACTTTCCAGGCTTCAGGATGCCTTTTTACACTATATAAAGGTGGAAATTTACATTGGAAACGTTTGGTTTAGCTGTTATAAAAGTTTGGTTTTTTAGTGCTGTAAATGCATTTTCAGCTCGCGCTGTACACATTTGCTATGAGAGGCATTATCTCATAAGGGAAATATTGGACAATCAAATTAATGACTGCCCAGGCTTCAGGATGTCTTTTTACACTATATAAAGGTGGAAATTTACATTGGAAACATTTAGTTTAGCTGTTAATGAAGTTTCGTTTTTTTAGTGCTGAAAATTCATTGTCTGCTGGCGCTGTACACTTTTTCTAAGTGTTGCAATATCTCATGAAGGAAATACTGGACAATCAAATTAATGACTTTCCAGGCTTCAGGATGCCTTTCTACACTATATAAAGGTGGAAATTTACATTGGAAACGTTTGGTTTAGCTGTTATAAAAGTTTGTTTTTTTAGTGCTGTAAATGCATTTTCAGCTCGCGCTGTACACATTTGCTATGAGAGGCATTATCTCATAAGGGAAATATTGGACAATCAAATTAATGACTGCCCAGGCTTCAGGATGTCTTTTTACACTATATAAAGGTGGAAATTTACATTGGAAACGTTTGGTTTAGCTGTTATAAAAGTTTGGTTTTTTAGTGCTGTAAATGCATTTTCAGCTCGCGCTGTACACATTTGCTATGAGAGGCATTATCTCATAAGGGAAATATTGGACAATCAAATTAATGGCTGCCCGGGCTTCAGGATGTCTTTTTACACTATATAAAGGTGGAAATTTACATTGGAAACGTTTAGTTTAGCTGTTAATGAAGTTTCGTTTTTTTAGTGCTGAAAATTCATTGTCTGCTGGCGCTGTACACTTTTTCTAAATGTTGCAATATCTCATGAAGGAAATACTGGACAATCAAATTAATGACTTTCCAGGCTTCAGGATGCCTTTCTACACTATATAAAGGTGGAAATTTACATTGGAAACGTTTGGTTTAGCTGTTATAAAAGTTTGGTTTTTTAGTGCTGTAAATGCATTTTCAGCTCGCGCTGTACACATTTGCTATGAGAGGCATTATCTCATAAGGGAAATATTGGACAATCAAATTAATGACTGCCCAGGCTTCAGGATGTCTTTTTACACTATATAAAGGAGGAAATTTACATTGGAAACGTTTGGTTTAGGTGTTATAAAAGTTTGGTTTTTTAGTGCTGAAAATGCATTTTCAGCTCGCGCTGTACACATTTGCAATGAGAGGCATTATCTCATAAGGGAAATACTGGACAATCAAATTAATGACTTCCCAGGCTTCAAGATGCCTTTTTACACTCTATAAATGTGGAAATTTACATTGGAAACGTTTGGTTTAGCTGTTAATGAAGTTTCGTTTTTTTTAGTGCTGAAAATTCATTGTCTGCTGGCGCTGTACACTTTTTCTAAGTGTTGCAATATCTCATGAAGGAAATACTGGACAATCAAATTAATGACTTTCCAGGCTTCAGGATGCCTTTCTACACTATATAAAGGTGGAAATTTACATTGGAAACGTTTGGTTTAGCTGTTATAAAAGTTTGTTTTTTTAGTGCTGTAAATGCATTTTCAGCTCGCGCTGTACACATTTGCTATGAGAGGCATTATCTCATAAGGGAAATATTGGACAATCAAATTAATGACTGCCCAGGCTTCAGGATGTCTTTTTACACTATATAAAGGTGGAAATTTACATTGGAAACGTTTGGTTTAGCTGTTATAAAAGTTTGTTTTTTTAGTGCTGTAAATGCATTTTCAGCTCGCACTGTACACATTTGCTATGAGAGGCATTATCTCATAAGGGAAATATTGGACAATCAAATTAATGACTGCCCAGGCTTCAGGATGTCTTTTTACACTATATAAAGGTGGAAATTTACATTGGAAACGTTTACTTTAGCTGTTAATGAAGTTTCGTTTATTTAGTGCTGAAAATTCATTGTCTGCTGGCGCTGTACACTTTTTCTAAGTGTTGCAATATCTCATGAAGGAAATACTGGACAATCAAATTAATGACTTTCCAGGCTTCAGGATGCCTTTCTACACTATATAAAGGTGGAAATTTACATTGGAAACGTTTGGTTTTACTGTTATAAAAGTTTGTTTTTTTAGTGCTGTAAATGCATTTTCAGCTCGCACTGTACACATTTGCTATGTGAGGCATTATCTCATAAGGGAAATACTGGACAATCAAATTAATGACTTCCCAGGCTTCAGGATGCCTTTTTACACTCTATAAATGTGGAAATTTACATTGGAAACGTTTGGTTTAGCTGTTAATGAAGTTTCGTTTTTTTTAGTGCTGAAAATTCATTGTCTGCTGGCGCTGTACACTTTTTCTAAGTGTTGCAATATCTCATGAAGGAAATACTGGACAATCAAATTAATGACTTTCCAGGCTTCAGGATGCCTTTCTACACTATATAAAGGTGGAAATTTACATTGGAAACGTTTGGTTTAGCTGTTATAAAAGTTTGGTTTTTTAGTGCTGTAAATGCATTTTCAGCTCGCGCTGTACACATTTGCTATGAGAGGCATTATCTCATAAGGGAAATATTGGACAATCAAATTAATGACTGCCCAGGCTTCAGGATGTCTTTTTACACTATATAAAGGTGGAAATTTACATTGGAAACGTTTGGTTTAGCTGTTATAAAAGTTTGTTTTTTTAGTGCTGTAAATGCATTTTCAGCTCGCACTGTACACATTTGCTATGAGAGGCATTATCTCATAAGGGAAATATTGGACAATCAAATTAATGACTGCCCAGGCTTCAGGATGTCTTTTTACACTATATAAAGGTGGAAATTTACATTGGAAACGTTTACTTTAGCTGTTAATGAAGTTTCGTTTATTTAGTGCTGAAAATTCATTGTCTGCTGGCGCTGTACACTTTTTCTAAGTGTTGCAATATCTCATGAAGGAAATACTGGACAATCAAATTAATGACTTTCCAGGCTTCAGGATGCCTTTCTACACTATATAAAGGTGGAAATTTACATTGGAAACGTTTGGTTTAGCTGTTATAAAAGTTTGTTTTTTTAGTGCTGTAAATGCATTTTCAGCTCGCACTGTACACATTTGCTATGTGAGGCATTATCTCATAAGGGAAATACTGGACAATCAAATTAATGACTTCCCAGGCTTCAGGATGCCTTTTTACACTCTATAAATGTGGAAATTTACATTGGAAACGTTTGGTTTAGCTGTTAATGAAGTTTCGTTTTTTTTAGTGCTGAAAATTCATTGTCTGCTGGCGCTGTACACTTTTTCTAAGTGTTGCAATATCTCATGAAGGAAATACTGGACAATCAAATTAATGACTTTCCAGGCTTCAGGATGCCTTTCTACACTATATAAAGGTGGAAATTTACATTGGAAACGTTTGGTTTAGCTGTTATAAAAGTTTGGTTTTTTAGTGCTGTAAATGCATTTTCAGCTCGCGCTGTACACATTTGCTATGAGAGGCATTATCTCATAAGGGAAATATTGGACAATCAAATTAATGACTGCCCAGGCTTCAGGATGTCTTTTTACACTATATAAAGGTGGAAATTTACATTGGAAACGTTTGGTTTAGCTGTTATAAAAGTTTGTTTTTTTAGTGCTGTAAATGCATTTTCAGCTCGCACTGTACACATTTGCTATGAGAGGCATTATCTCATAAGGGAAATATTGGACAATCAAATTAATGACTGCCCAGGCTTCAGGATGTCTTTTTACACTATATAAAGGTGGAAATTTACATTGGAAACGTTTACTTTAGCTGTTAATGAAGTTTCGTTTATTTAGTGCTGAAAATTCATTGTCTGCTGGCGCTGTACACTTTTTCTAAGTGTTGCAATATCTCATGAAGGAAATACTGGACAATCAAATTAATGACTTTCCAGGCTTCAGGATGCCTTTCTACACTATATAAAGGTGGAAATTTACATTGGAAACGTTTGGTTTAGCTGTTATAAAAGTTTGTTTTTTTAGTGCTGTAAATGCATTTTCAGCTCGCACTGTACACATTTGCTATGTGAGGCATTATCTCATAAGGGAAATACTGGACAATCAAATTAATGACTTCCCAGGCTTCAGGATGCCTTTTTACACTCTATAAATGTGGAAATTTACATTGGAAACGTTTGGTTTAGCTGTTAATGAAGTTTCGTTTTTTTAGTGCTGAAAATTCATTGTCTGCTGGCGCTGTACACTTTTTCTAAGTGTTGCAATATCTCATGAAGGAAATACTGGACAATCAAATTAATGACTTTCCAGGCTTCAGGATGCCTTTCTACACTATATAAAGGTGGAAATTTACATTGGAAACGTTTGGTTTAGCTGTTATAAAAGTTTGGTTTTTTAGTGCTGTAAATGCATTTTCAGCTCGCGCTGTACACATTTGCTATGAGAGGCATTATCTCATAAGGGAAATATTGGACAATCAAATTAATGACTGCCCAGGCTTCAGGATGTCTTTTTACACTATATAAAGGTGGAAATTTACATTGGAAACGTTTGGTTTAGCTGTTATAAAAGTTTGTTTTTTTAGTGCTGTAAATGCATTTTCAGCTCGCACTGTACACATTTGCTATGAGAGGCGTTATCTCATAAGGGAAATATTGGACAATCAAATTAATGACTGCCCAGGCTTCAGGATGTCTTTTTACACTATATAAAGGTGGAAATTTACATTGGAAACGTTTGGTTTAGCTGTTATAAAAGTTTGTTTTTTTAGTGCTGTAAATGCATTTTCAGCTCGCGCTGTACACATTTGCTATGAGAGGCATTATCTCATAAGGGAAATATTGGACAATCAAATTAATGACTGCCCAGGCTTCAGGATGTCTTTTTACACTATATAAAGGTGGAAATTTACATTGGAAACGTTTGGTTTAGGTGTTATATAAGTTTGTTTTTTTAGTGCTGAAAATGCATTTTCAGCTCGCACTGTACACATTTGCTATGTGAGGCATTATCTCATAAGGGAAATACTGGACAATCAAATTAATGACTTCCCAGGCTTCAGGATGCCTTTTTACACTATATAAAGGTGGAAATTTACATTGGAAACGTTTGGTTTAGCTGTTATAAAAGTTTGGTTTTTTTAGTGCTGAAAATTCATTGTCTGCTGGCGCTGTACACTTTTTCTAAGTGTTGCAATATCTCATGAAGGAAATACTGGACAATCAAATTAATGACTTTCCAGGCTCCAGGATGCCTTTCTACACTATATAAAGGTGGAAATTTACATTGGAAACGTTTGGTTTAGCTGTTATAAAAGTTTGGTTTTTTAGTGCTGTAAATGCATTTTCAGCTCGCGCTGTACACATTTGCTATGAGAGGCATTATCTCATAAGGGAAATATTGGACAATCATATTAATGACTGCCCAGGCTTCAGGATGTCTTTTTACACTATATAAAGGTGGAAATTTACATTGGAAACGTTTAGTTTAGCTGTTAATGAAGTATCGTTTTTTTAGTGCTGAAAATTCATTGTCTACTGGCGCTGTACACTTTTTCTAAGTGTTGCAATATCTCATGAAGGAAATACTGGACAATCAAATTAATGACTTTCCAGGCTTCAGGATGCCTTTCTACACTATATAAAGGTGGAAATTTACATTGGAAACGTTTGGTTTAGCTGTTATAAAAGTTTGGTTTTTTAGTGCTGTAAATGCATTTTCAGCTCGCGCTGTACACATTTGCTATGAGAGGCATTATCTCATAAGGGAAATATTGGACAATCAAATTAATGACTGCCCAGGCTTCAGGATGTCTTTTTACACTATATAAAGGTGGAAATTTACATTGGAAACGTTTGGTTTAGCTGTTATAAAAGTTTGGTTTTTTAGTGCTGAAAATGCATTTTCAGCTCGCACTGTACACATTTGCTATGTGAGGCATTATCTCATAAGGGAAATACTGGACAATCAAATTAATGACTTCCCAGGCTTCAGGATGCATTTTTACACTCTATAAATGTGGAAATTTACATTGGAAACGTTTGGTTTAGCTGTTATAAAAGTTTGTTTTTTTAGTGCTGTAAATGCATTTTCAGCTCGCGCTGTACACATTTGCTATGTGAGGCATTATCTCATAAGGGAAATACTGGACAATCAAATTAATGACTGCCCAGGCTTCAGGATGTCTTTTTACACTATATAAAGGTGGAAATTTACATTGGAAACGTTTGGTTTAGCTGTTATAAAAGTTTGGTTTTTTAGTGCTGAAAATGCATTTTCAGCTCGCACTGTACACATTTGCTATGTGAGGCATTATCTCATAAGGGAAATACTGGACAATCAAATTAATGACTTCCCAGGCTTCAGGATGCCTTTTTACACTCTATAAATGTGGAAATTTACATTGGAAACGTTTGGTTTAGCTGTTAATGAAGTTTCGTTTTTTTAGTGCTGAAAATTCATTGTCTGCTGGCGCTGTACACTTTTTCTAAGTGTTGCAATATCTCATGAAGGAAATACTGGACAATCAAATTAATGACTTTCCAGGCTTCAGGATGCCTTTCTACACTATATAAAGGTGGAAATTTACATTGGAAACGTTTGGTTTAGCTGTTATAAAAGTTTGGTTTTTTAGTGCTGTAAATGCATTTTCAGCTCGCGCTGTACACATTTGCTATGAGAGGCATTATCTCATAAGGGAAATATTGGACAATCAAATTAATGACTGCCCAGGCTTCAGGATGTCTTTTTACACTATATAAAGGTGGAAATTTACATTGGAAACGTTTAGTTTAGCTGTTAATGAAGTTTCGTTTTTTTAGTGCTGGAAATTCATTGTCTGCTGGCGCTGTACACTTTTTCTAAGTGTTGCAATATCTCATGAAGGAAATACTGGACAATCAAATTAATGACTTTCCAGGCTTCAGGATGCCTTTCTACACTATATAAAGGTGGAAATTTACATTGGAAACGTTTGGTTTAGCTGTTATAAAAGTTTGGTTTTTTAGTGCTGTAAATGCATTTTCAGCTCGCGCTGTACACATTTGCTATGTGAGGCATTATATCATAAGGGAAATACTGGACAATCAAATTAATGACTTCCCAGGCTTCAGGATGCCTTTTTACACTCTATAAATGTGGAAATTTACATTGGAAACGTTTGGTTTAGCTGTTAATGAAGTTTCGTTTTTTTAGTGCTGAAAAAACATTGTCTGCTGGCGCTGTACACTTTTCTAAGTGTTGCAATATCTCATGAAGGAAATACTGGACAATCAAATTAATGACTTTCCAGGCTTCAGGATGCCTTTCTACACTATATAAAGGTAGAAATTTACATTGGAAACGTTTGGTTTAGCTGTTATAAAAGTTTGGTTTTTTAGTGCTGTAAATGCATTTTCAGCTCGCGCTGTACACATTTGCTATGAGAGGCATTATCTCATAAGGGAAATATTGGACAATCAAATTAATGACTGCCCAGGCTTCAGGATGTCTTTTTACACTCTATAAAGGTGGAAATTTACATTGGAAACGTTTGGTTTAGCTGTTATAAAAGTTTGGTTTTTTAGTGCTGTAAATGCATTTTCAGCTCGCGCTGTACACATTTGCTATGAGAGGCATTATCTCATAAGGGAAATATTGGACAATCAAATTAATGGCTGCCCAGGCTTCAGGATGTCTTTTTACACTATATAAAGGTGGAAATTTACATTGGAAACGTTTAGTTTAGCTGTTAATGAAGTTTCGGTTTTTTAGTGCTGAAAATTCATTGTCTGCTGGCGCTGTACACTTTTTCTAAGTGTTGCAATATCTCATGAAGGAAATACTGGACAATCAAATTAAAGACTTTCCAGGCTTCAGGATGCCTTTTTACACTATATAAAGGTGGAAATTTACATTGGAAACGTTTGGTTTAGCTGTTATAAAAGTTTGGTTTTTTAGTGCTGTAAATGCATTTTCAGCTCGCGCTGTACACATTTGCTATGAGAGGCATTATCTCATAAGGGAAATATTGGACAATCAAATTAATGACTGCCCAGGCTTCAGGATGTCTTTTTACACTATATAAAGGTGGAAATTTACATTGGAAACATTTAGTTTAGCTGTTAATGAAGTTTCGTTTTTTTAGTGCTGAAAATTCATTGTCTGCTGGCGCTGTACACTTTTTCTAAGTGTTGCAATATCTCATGAAGGAAATACTGGACAATCAAATTAATGACTTTCCAGGCTTCAGGATGCCTTTCTACACTATATAAAGGTGGAAATTTACATTGGAAACGTTTGGTTTAGCTGTTATAAAAGTTTGGTTTTTTAGTGCTGTAAATGCATTTTCAGCTCGCGCTGTACACATTTGCTATGAGAGGCATTATCTCATAAGGGAAATATTGGACAATCAAATTAATGACTGCCCAGGCTTCAGGATGTCTTTTTACACTATATAAAGGTGGAAATTTACATTGGAAACGTTTGGTTTAGCTGTTATAAAAGTTTGGTTTTTTAGTGCTGTAAATGCATTTTCAGCTCGCGCTGTACACATTTGCTATGAGAGGCATTATCTCATAAGGGAAATATTGGACAATCAAATTAATGGCTGCCCGGGCTTCAGGATGTCTTTTTACACTATATAAAGGTGGAAATTTACATTGGAAACGTTTAGTTTAGCTGTTAATGAAGTTTCGTTTTTTTAGTGCTGAAAATTCATTGTCTGCTGGCGCTGTACACTTTTTCTAAATGTTGCAATATCTCATGAAGGAAATACTGGACAATCAAATTAATGACTTTCCAGGCTTCAGGATGCCTTTCTACACTATATAAAGGTGGAAATTTACATTGGAAACGTTTGGTTTAGCTGTTATAAAAGTTTGGTTTTTTAGTGCTGTAAATGCATTTTCAGCTCGCGCTGTACACATTTGCTATGAGAGGCATTATCTCATAAGGGAAATATTGGACAATCAAATTAATGACTGCCCAGGCTTCAGGATGTCTTTTTACACTATATAAAGGAGGAAATTTACATTGGAAACGTTTGGTTTAGGTGTTATAAAAGTTTGGTTTTTTAGTGCTGAAAATGCATTTTCAGCTCGCGCTGTACACATTTGCAATGAGAGGCATTATCTCATAAGGGAAATACTGGACAATCAAATTAATGACTTCCCAGGCTTCAGGATGCCTTTTTACACTCTATAAATGTGGAAATTTACATTGGAAACGTTTGGTTTAGCTGTTAATGAAGTTTCGTTTTTTTTAGTGTTGAAAATTCGTTGTCTGCTGGCGCTGTACACTTTTTCTAAGTGTTGCAATATCTCATGAAGGAAATACTGGACAATCAAATTAATGACTTTCCAGGCTTCAGGATGCCTTTCTACACTATATAAAGGTGGAAATTTACATTGGAAACGTTTGGTTTAGCTGTTATAAAAGTTTGGTTTTTTAGTGCTGTAAATGCATTTTCAGCTCGCGCTGTACACATTTGCTATGAGAGGCATTATCTCATAAGGGAAATATTGGACAATCAAATTAATGACTGCCCAGGCTTCAGGATGTCTTTTTACACTATATAAAGGTGGAAATTTACATTGGAAACGTTTAGTTTTGCTGTTAATGAAGTTTCGTTTTTTTAGTGCTGAAAATTCATTGTCTGCTGGCGCTGTACACTTTTTCTAAGTGTTGCAATATCTCATGAAGGAAATACTGGACAATCAAATTAATGACTTTCCAGGCTTCAGGATGCCTTTCTACACTATATAAAGGTGGAAATTTACATTGGAAACGTTTGGTTTAGCTGTTATAAAAGTTTGGTTTTTTAGTGCTGTAAATGCATTTTCAGCTCGCGCTGTACACATTTGCTATGAGAAGCATTATCTCATAAGGGAAATATTGGACAATCAAATTAATGACTGCCCAGGCTTCAGGATGTCTTTTTACACTATATAAGGGTGGAAATTTACATTGGAAACGTTTAGTTTAGCTGTTAATGAAGTTTCGTTTTTTTAGTGCTGAAAATTCATTGTCTGCTGGCGCTGTACACTTTTTCTAAGTGTTGCAATATCTCATGAAGGAAATACTGGACAATCAAATTAATGACTTTCCAGGCTTCAGGATGCCTTTCTACACTATATAAAGGTGGAAATTTACATTGGAAACGTTTGGTTTAGCTGTTAATGAAGTTTCGTTTTTTTAGTGCTGAAAATTCATTGTCTGCTGGCGCTGTACACTTTTTCTAAGTGTTGCAATATCTCATGAAGGAAATACTGGACAATCAAATTAATGACTTTCCAGGCTTCAGGATGCCTTTCTACACTATATAAAGGTGGAAATGTACATTGGAAACGTTTGGTTTAGCTGTTATAAAAGTTTGGTTTTTTAGTGCTGTAAATGCATTTTCAGCTCGCGCTGTACACATTTGCTATGAGAGGCATTATCTCAGAAGGGAAATATTGGACAATCAAATTAATGACTGCCCAGGCTTCAGGATGTCTTTTTACACTATATAAAGGTGGAAATTTACATTGGAAACGTTTGGTTTAGCTGTTATAAAAGTTTGGTTTTTTTAGTGCTGAAAATGCATTTTCAGCTCGCACTGTACACATTTGCTATGTGAGGCATTATCTCATAAGGGAAATACTGGACAATCAAATTAATGACTGCCCAGGCTTCAGGATGTCTTTTTACACTATATAAAGGTGGAAATTTACATTGGAAACGTTTGGTTTAGCTGTTATAAAAGTTTGGTTTTTTAGTGCTGAAAATGCATTTTCAGCTCGCACTGTACACATTTGCTATGTGAGGCATTATCTCATAAGGGAAATACTGGACAATCAAATTAATGACTTCCCAGGCTTCAGGATGCCTTTTTACACTCTATAAATGTGGAAATTTACATTGGAAACGTTTGGTTTAGCTGTTAATGAAGTTTCGTTTTTTTAGTGCTGAAAATTCATTGTCTGCTGGCGCTGTACACTTTTTCTAAGTGTTGCAATATCTCATGAAGGAAATACTGGACAATCAAATTAATGACTTTCCAGGCTTCAAGATGCCTTTCTACACTATATAAAGGTGGAAATTTACATTGGAAACGTTTGGTTTAGCTGTTATAAAAGTTTGGTTTTTTAGTGCTGAAAATGCATTTTCAGCTCGCGCTGTACACATTTGCTATGAGAGGCATTATCTCATAAGGGAAATATTGGACAATCAAATTAATGACTGCCCAGGCTTCAGGATGTCTTTTTACACTATATAAGGGTGGAAATTTACATTGGAAACGTTTAGTTTAGCTGTTAATTAAGTTTCGTTTTTTTAGTGCTGAAAATTCATTGTCTGCTGGCGCTGTACACTTTTTCTAAGTGTTGCAATATCTCATGAAGGAAATACTGGACAATCAAATTAATGACTTTCCAGGCTTCAGGATGCCTTCTACACTATATAAAGGTGGAAATGTACATTGGAAACGTTTGGTTTAGCTGTTATAAAAGTTTGGTTTTTTAGTGCTGTAAATGCATTTTCAGCTCGCGCTGTACACATTTGCTATGAGAGGCATTATCTCAGAAGGGAAATATTGGACAATCAAATTAATGACTGCCCAGGCTTCAGGATGTCTTTTTACACTATATAAAGGTGGAAATTTACATTGGAAACGTTTGGTTTAGCTGTTATAAAAGTTTGGTTTTTTTAGTGCTGAAAATGCATTTTCAGCTCGCACTGTACACATTTGCTGTGTGAGGCATTATCTCATAAGGGAAATACTGGACAATCAAATTAATGACTGCCCAGGCTTCAGGATGTCTTTTTACACTATATAAAGGTGGAAATTTACATTGGAAACGTTTGGTTTAGCTGTTATAAAAGTTTGGTTTTTTAGTGCTGAAAATGCATTTTCAGCTCGCACTGTACACATTTGCTATGTGAGGCATTATCTCATAAGGGAAATACTGGACAATCAAATTAATGACTTCCCAGGCTTCAGGATGCCTTTTTACACTCTATAAATGTGGAAATTTACATTGGAAACGTTTGGTTTAGCTGTTAATGAAGTTTCGTTTTTTTAGTGCTGAAAATTCATTGTCTGCTGGCGCTGTACACTTTTTCTAAGTGTTGCAATATCTCATGAAGGAAATACTGGACAATCAAATTAATGACTTTCCAGGCTTCAGGATGCCTTTCTACACTATATAAAGGTGGAAATTTACATTGGAAACGTTTGGTTTAGCTGTTATAAAAGTTTGGTTTTTTAGTGCTGTAAATGCATTTTCAGCTCGCGCTGTACACATTTGCTATGAGAGGCATTATCTCATAAGGGAAATATTGGACAATCAAATTAATGACTGCCCAGGCTTCAGGATGTCTTTTTACACTATATAAGGGTGGAAATTTACATTGGAAACGTTTAGTTTAGCTGTTAATGAAGTTTCGTTTTTTTAGTGCTGAAAATTCATTGTCTGCTGGCGCTGTACACTTTTTCTAAGTGTTGCAATATCTCATGAAGGAAATACTGGACAATCAAATTAATGACTTTCCAGGCTTCAGGATGCCTTTCTACACTATATAAAGGTGGAAATGTACATTGGAAACGTTTGGTTTAGCTGTTATAAAAGTTTGGTTTTTTAGTGCTGTAAATGCATTTTCAGCTCGCGCTGTACACATTTGCTATGAGAGGCATTATCTCAGAAGGGAAATATTGGACAATCAAATTAATGACTGCCCAGGCTTCAGGATGTCTTTTTACACTATATAAAGGTGGAAATTTACATTGGAAACGTTTGGTTTAGCTGTTATAAAAGTTTGTTTTTTTTAGTGCTGAAAATGCATTTTCAGCTCGCACTGTACACATTTGCTGTGTGAGGCATTATCTCATAAGGGAAATACTGGACAATCAAATTAATGACTTCCCAGGCTTCAGGATGCCTTTTTACACTCTATAAATGTGGAAATTTACATTCGAAACGTTTGGTTTAGCTGTTAATGAAGTTTCGTTTTTTTAGTGCTGAAAATTCATTGTCTGCTGGCGCTGTACACTTTTTCTAAGTGTTGCAATATCTCATGAAGGAAATACTGGACAATCAAATTAATGACTTTCCAGGCTTCAGGATGCCTTTCTACACTATATAAAGGTGGAAATTTACATTGGAAACGTTTGGTTTAGCTGTTATAAAAGTTTGGTTTTTTAGTGCTGTAAATGCATTTTCAGCTCGCGCTGTACACATTTGCTATGAGAGGCATTATCTCATAAGGGAAATATTGGACAATCAAATTAATGACTGCCCAGGCTTCAGGATGTCTTTTTACACTATATAAGGGTGGAAATTTACATTGGAAACGTTTAGTTTAGCTGTTAATGAAGTTTCGTTTTTTTAGTGCTGAAAATTCATTGTCTGCTGGCGCTGTACACTTTTTCTAAGTGTTGCAATATCTCATGAAGGAAATACTGGACAATCAAATTAATGACTTTCCAGGCTTCAGGATGCCTTTCTACACTATATAAAGGTGGAAATGTACATTGGAAACGTTTGGTTTAGCTGTTATAAAAGTTTGGTTTTTTAGTGCTGTAAATGCATTTTCAGCTCGCGCTGTACACATTTGCTATGAGAGGCATTATCTCAGAAGGGAAATATTGGACAATCAAATTAATGACTGCCCAGGCTTCAGGATGTCTTTTTACACTATATAAAGGTGGAAATTTACATTGGAAACGTTTGGTTTAGCTGTTATAAAAGTTTGTTTTTTTTAGTGCTGAAAATGCATTTTCAGCTCGCACTGTACACATTTGCTGTGTGAGGCATTATCTCATAAGGGAAATACTGGACAATCAAATTAATGACTTCCCAGGCTTCAGGATGCCTTTTTACACTCTATAAATGTGGAAATTTACATTGGAAACGTTTGGTTTAGCTGTTAATGAAGTTTCGTTTTTTTAGTGCTGAAAATTCATTGTCTGCTGGCGCTGTACACTTTTTCTAAGTGTTGCAATATCTCATGAAGGAAATACTGGACAATCAAATTAATGACTTTCCAGGCTTCAGGATGCCTTTCTACACTATATAAAGGTGGAAATTTACATTGGAAACGTTTGGTTTAGCTGTTATAAAAGTTTGGTTTTTTAGTGCTGTAAATGCATTTTCAGCTCGCGCTGTACACATTTGCTATGAGAGGCATTATCTCATAAGGGAAATATTGGACAATCAAATTAATGACTGCCCAGGCTTCAGGATGTCTTTTTACACTATATAAGGGTGGAAATTTACATTGGAAACGTTTAGTTTAGCTGTTAATGAAGTTTCGTTTTTTTAGTGCTGAAAATTCATTGTCTGCTGGCGCTGTACACTTTTTCTAAGTGTTGCAATATCTCATGAAGGAAATACTGGACAATCAAATTAATGACTTTCCAGGCTTCAGGATGCCTTTCTACACTATATAAAGGTGGAAATGTACATTGGAAACGTTTGGTTTAGCTGTTATAAAAGTTTGGTTTTTTAGTGCTGTAAATGCATTTTCAGCTCGCGCTGTACACATTTGCTATGAGAGGCATTATCTCAGAAGGGAAATATTGGACAATCAAATTAATGACTGCCCAGGCTTCAGGATGTCTTTTTACACTATATAAAGGTGGAAATTTACATTGGAAACGTTTGGTTTAGCTGTTATAAAAGTTTGGTTTTTTTAGTGCTGAAAATGCATTTTCAGCTCGCACTGTACACATTTGCTGTGTGAGGCATTATCTCATAAGGGAAATACTGGACAATCAAATTAATGACTGCCCAGGCTTCAGGATGTCTTTTTACACTATATAAAGGTGGAAATTTACATTGGAAACGTTTGGTTTAGCTGTTATAAAAGTTTAGTTTTTTAGTGCTGAAAATGCATTTTCAGCTCGCACTGTACACATTTGCTATGTGAGGCATTATCTCATAAGGGAAATACTGGACAATCAAATTAATGACTGCCCAGGCTTCAGGATGTCTTTTTACACTATATAAAGGTGGAAATTTACATTGGAAACGTTTGGTTTAGCTGTTATAAAAGTTTGGTTTTTTTAGTGCTGAAAATGCATTTTCAGCTCGCACTGTACACATTTGCTGTGTGAGGCATTATCTCATAAGGGAAATACTGGACAATCAAATTAATGACTGCCCAGGCTTCAGGATGTCTTTTTACACTATATAAAGGTGTAAATTTACATTGGAAACGTTTGGTTTAGCTGTTATAAAAGTTTGGTTTTTTAGTGCTGAAAATGCATTTTCAGCTCGCACTGTACACATTTGCTATGTGAGGCATTATCTCATAAGGGAAATACTGGACAATCAAATTAATGACTTCCCAGGCTTCAGGATGCCTTTTTACACTCTATAAATGTGGAAATTTACATTGGAAACGTTTGGTTTAGCTGTTAATGAAGTTTCGTTTTTTTAGTGCTGAAAATTCATTGTCTGCTGGCGCTGTACACTTTTTCTAAGTGTTGCAATATCTCATGAAGGAAATACTGGACAATCAAATTAATGACTTTCCAGGCTTCAGGATGCCTTTCTACACTATATAAAGGTGGAAATTTACATTGGAAACGTTTGGTTTAGCTGTTATAAAAGTTTGGTTTTTTAGTGCTGAAAATGCATTTTCAGCTCGCGCTGTACACATTTGCTATGAGAGGCATTATCTCATAAGGGAAATATTGGACAATCAAATTAATGACTGCCCAGGCTTCAGGATGTCTTTTTACACTATATAAGGGTGGAAATTTACATTGGAAACGTTTAGTTTAGCTGTTAATGAAGTTTCGTTTTTTTAGTGCTGAAAATTCATTGTCTGCTGGCGCTGTACACTTTTTCTAAGTGTTGCAATATCTCATGAAGGAAATACTGGACAATCAAATTAATGACTTTCCAGGCTTCAGGATGCCTTCTACACTATATAAAGGTGGAAATGTACATTGGAAACGTTTGGTTTAGCTGTTATAAAAGTTTGGTTTTTTAGTGCTGTAAATGCATTTTCAGCTCGCGCTGTACACATTTGCTATGAGAGGCATTATCTCAGAAGGGAAATATTGGACAATCAAATTAATGACTGCCCAGGCTTCAGGATGTCTTTTTACACTATATAAAGGTGGAAATTTACATTGGAAACGTTTGGTTTAGCTGTTATAAAAGTTTGGTTTTTTTAGTGCTGAAAATGCATTTTCAGCTCGCACTGTACACATTTGCTGTGTGAGGCATTATCTCATAAGGGAAATACTGGACAATCAAATTAATGACTGCCCAGGCTTCAGGATGTCTTTTTACACTATATAAAGGTGGAAATTTACATTGGAAACGTTTGGTTTAGCTGTTATAAAAGTTTGGTTTTTTAGTGCTGAAAATGCATTTTCAGCTCGCACTGTACACATTTGCT
Source organism: Idiotropiscis lumnitzeri (assembly GCF_059441095.1). Lineage (NCBI taxonomy): Eukaryota > Metazoa > Chordata > Actinopteri > Syngnathiformes > Syngnathidae > Idiotropiscis > Idiotropiscis lumnitzeri. The sequence goes on along the minus strand of NW_028283743.1, from coordinate 172,397 downwards.
ATGTGAGGCATTATCTCATAAGGGAAATACTGGACAATCAAATTAATGACTTCCCAGGCTTCAGGATGCCTTTTTACACTCTATAAATGTGGAAATTTACATTGGAAACGTTTGGTTTAGCTGTTAATGAAGTTTCGTTTTTTTAGTGCTGAAAATTCATTGTCTGCTGGCGCTGTACACTTTTTCTAAGTGTTGCAATATCTCATGAAGGAAATACTGGACAATCAAATTAATGACTTTCCAGGCTTCAGGATGCCTTTCTACACTATATAAAGGTGGAAATTTACATTGGAAACGTTTGGTTTAGCTGTTATAAAAGTTTGGTTTTTTAGTGCTGTAAATGCATTTTCAGCTCGCGCTGTACACATTTGCTATGAGAGGCATTATCTCATAAGGGAAATATTGGACAATCAAATTAATGACTGCCCAGGCTTCAGGATGTCTTTTTACACTATATAAAGGTGGAAATTTACATTGGAAACGTTTAGTTTAGCTGTTAATGAAGTTTCGTTTTTTTAGTGCTGAAAATTCATTGTCTGCTGGCGCTGTACACTTTTTCTAAGTGTTGCAATATCTCATGAAGGAAATACTGGACAATCAAATTAATGACTTTCCAGGCTTCAGGATGCCTTTCTACACTATATAAAGGTGGAAATGTACATTGGAAACGTTTGGTTTAGCTGTTATAAAAGTTTGGTTTTTTAGTGCTGTAAATGCATTTTCAGCTCGCGCTGTACACATTTGCTATGAGAGGCATTATCTCAGAAGGGAAATATTGGACAATCAAATTAATGACTGCCCAGGCTTCAGGATGTCTTTTTACACTATATAAAGGTGGAAATTTACATTGGAAACGTTTGGTTTAGCTGTTATAAAAGTTTGTTTTTTTTTGTGCTGAAAATGCATTTTCAGCTCGCACTGTACACATTTGCTGTGTGAGGCATTATCTCATAAGGGAAATACTGGACAATCAAATTAATGACTGCCCAGGCTTCAGGATGTCTTTCTACACTATATAAAGGTGGAAATTTACATTGGAAACGTTTGGTTTAGCTGTTATAAAAGTTTAGTTTTTTAGTGCTGAAAATGCATTTTCAGCTCGCACTGTACACATTTGCTATGTGAGGCATTATCTCATAAGGGAAATACTGGACAATCAAATTAATGACTGCCCAGGCTTCAGGATGTCTTTTTACACTATATAAAGGTGGAAATTTACATTGGAAACGTTTGGTTTAGCTGTTATAAAAGTTTGGTTTTTTTAGTGCTGAAAATGCATTTTCAGCTCGCACTGTACACATTTGCTGTGTGAGGCATTATCTCATAAGGGAAATAATGGACAATCAAATTAATGACTGCCCAGGCTTCAGGATGTCTTTTTACACTATATAAAGGTGTAAATTTACATTGGAAACGTTTGGTTTAGCTGTTATAAAAGTTTGGTTTTTTAGTGCTGAAAATGCATTTTCAGCTCGCACTGTACACATTTGCTATGTGAGGCATTATCTCATAAGGGAAATACTGGACAATCAAATTAATGACTTCCCAGGCTTCAGGATGCCTTTTTACACTCTATAAATGTGGAAATTTACATTGGAAACGTTTGGTTTAGCTGTTAATGAAGTTTCGTTTTTTTAGTGCTGAAAATTCATTGTCTGCTGGCGCTGTACACTTTTTCTAAGTGTTGCAATATCTCATGAAGGAAATACTGGACAATCAAATTAATGACTTTCCAGGCTTCAGGATGCCTTTCTACACTATATAAAGGTGGAAATTTACATTGGAAACGTTTGGTTTAGCTGTTATAAAAGTTTGGTTTTTTAGTGCTGAAAATGCATTTTCAGCTCGCGCTGTACACATTTGCTATGAGAGGCATTATCTCATAAGGGAAATATTGGACAATCAAATTAATGACTGCCCAGGCTTCAGGATGTCTTTTTACACTATATAAGGGTGGAAATTTACATTGGAAACGTTTAGTTTAGCTGTTAATGAAGTTTCGTTTTTTTAGTGCTGAAAATTCATTGTCTGCTGGCGCTGTACACTTTTTCTAAGTGTTGCAATATCTCATGAAGGAAATACTGGACAATCAAATTAATGACTTTCCAGGCTTCAGGATGCCTTCTACACTATATAAAGGTGGAAATGTACATTGGAAACGTTTGGTTTAGCTGTTATAAAAGTTTGGTTTTTTAGTGCTGTAAATGCATTTTCAGCTCGCGCTGTACACATTTGCTATGAGAGGCATTATCTCAGAAGGGAAATATTGGACAATCAAATTAATGACTGCCCAGGCTTCAGGATGTCTTTTTACACTATATAAAGGTGGAAATTTACATTGGAAACGTTTGGTTTAGCTGTTATAAAAGTTTGGTTTTTTTAGTGCTGAAAATGCATTTTCAGCTCGCACTGTACACATTTGCTGTGTGAGGCATTATCTCATAAGGGAAATACTGGACAATCAAATTAATGACTGCCCAGGCTTCAGGATGTCTTTTTACACTATATAAAGGTGGAAATTTACATTGGAAACGTTTGGTTTAGCTGTTATAAAAGTTTGGTTTTTTAGTGCTGAAAATGCATTTTCAGCTCGCACTGTACACATTTGCTATGTGAGGCATTATCTCATAAGGGAAATACTGGACAATCAAATTAATGACTTCCCAGGCTTCAGGATGCCTTTTTACACTCTATAAATGTGGAAATTTACATTGGAAACGTTTGGTTTAGCTGTTAATGAAGTTTCGTTTTTTTAGTGCTGAAAATTCATTGTCTGCTGGCGCTGTACACTTTTTCTAAGTGTTGCAATATCTCATGAAGGAAATACTGGACAATCAAATTAATGACTTTCCAGGCTTCAGGATGCCTTTCTACACTATATAAAGGTGGAAATTTACATTGGAAACGTTTGGTTTAGCTGTTATAAAAGTTTGGTTTTTTAGTGCTGTAAATGCATTTTCAGCTCGCGCTGTACACATTTGCTATGAGAGGCATTATCTCATAAGGGAAATATTGGACAATCAAATTAATGACTGCCCAGGCTTCAGGATGTCTTTTTACACTATATAAGGGTGGAAATTTACATTGGAAACGTTTAGTTTAGCTGTTAATGAAGTTTCGTTTTTTTAGTGCTGAAAATTCATTGTCTGCTGGCGCTGTACACTTTTTCTAAGTGTTGCAATATCTCATGAAGGAAATACTGGACAATCAAATTAATGACTTTCCAGGCTTCAGGATGCCTTCTACACTATATAAAGGTGGAAATGTACATTGGAAACGTTTGGTTTAGCTGTTATAAAAGTTTGGTTTTTTAGTGCTGTAAATGCATTTTCAGCTCGCGCTGTACACATTTGCTATGAGAGGCATTATCTCAGAAGGGAAATATTGGACAATCAAATTAATGACTGCCCAGGCTTCAGGATGTCTTTTTACACTATATAAAGGTGGAAATTTACATTGGAAACGTTTGGTTTAGCTGTTATAAAAGTTTGGTTTTTTTAGTGCTGAAAATGCATTTTCAGCTCGCACTGTACACATTTGCTGTGTGAGGCATTATCTCATAAGGGAAATACTGGACAATCAAATTAATGACTGCCCAGGCTTCAGGATGTCTTTTTACACTATATAAAGGTGGAAATTTACATTGGAAACGTTTGGTTTAGCTGTTATAAAAGTTTGGTTTTTTAGTGCTGAAAATGCATTTTCAGCTCGCACTGTACACATTTGCTATGTGAGGCATTATCTCATAAGGGAAATACTGGACAATCAAATTAATGACTTCCCAGGCTTCAGGATGCCTTTTTACACTCTATAAATGTGGAAATTTACATTGGAAACGTTTGGTTTAGCTGTTAATGAAGTTTCGTTTTTTTAGTGCTGAAAATTCATTGTCTGCTGGCGCTGTACACTTTTTCTAAGTGTTGCAATATCTCATGAAGGAAATACTGGACAATCAAATTAATGACTTTCCAGGCTTCAGGATGCCTTTCTACACTATATAAAGGTGGAAATTTACATTGGAAACGTTTGGTTTAGCTGTTATAAAAGTTTGGTTTTTTAGTGCTGTAAATGCATTTTCAGCTCGCGCTGTACACATTTGCTATGAGAGGCATTATCTCATAAGGGAAATATTGGACAATCAAATTAATGACTGCCCAGGCTTCAGGATGTCTTTTTACACTATATAAGGGTGGAAATTTACATTGGAAACGTTTAGTTTAGCTGTTAATGAAGTTTCGTTTTTTTAGTGCTGAAAATTCATTGTCTGCTGGCGCTGTACACTTTTTCTAAGTGTTGCAATATCTCATGAAGGAAATACTGGACAATCAAATTAATGACTTTCCAGGCTTCAGGATGCCTTTCTACACTATATAAAGGTGGAAATGTACATTGGAAACGTTTGGTTTAGCTGTTATAAAAGTTTGGTTTTTTAGTGCTGTAAATGCATTTTCAGCTCGCGCTGTACACATTTGCTATGAGAGGCATTATCTCAGAAGGGAAATATTGGACAATCAAATTAATGACTGCCCAGGCTTCAGGATGTCTTTTTACACTATATAAAGGTGGAAATTTACATTGGAAACGTTTGGTTTAGCTGTTATAAAAGTTTGGTTTTTTTAGTGCTGAAAATGCATTTTCAGCTCGCACTGTACACATTTGCTATGTGAGGCATTATCTCATAAGGGAAATACTGGACAATCAAATTAATGACTGCCCAGGCTTCAGGATGTCTTTTTACACTATATAAAGGTGGAAATGTACATTGGAAACGTTTGGTTTAGCTGTTATAAAAGTTTGGTTTTTTAGTGCTGAAAATGCATTTTCAGCTCGCACTGTACACATTTGCTGTGTGAGGCATTATCTCATAAGGGAAATACTGGACAATCAAATTAATGACTGCCCAGGCTTCAGGATGTCTTTTTACACTATATAAAGGTGGAAATTTACATTGGAAACGTTTGGTTTAGCTGTTATAAAAGTTTAGTTTTTTAGTGCTGAAAATGCATTTTCAGCTCGCACTGTACACATTTGCTATGTGAGGCATTATCTCATAAGGGAAATACTGGACAATCAAATTAATGACTGCCCAGGCTTCAGGATGTCTTTTTACACTATATAAAGGTGGAAATTTACATTGGAAACGTTTAGTTTAGCTGTTATAAAAGTTTGTTTTTTTAGTGCTGAAAATTCATTGTCTGCTGGCGCTGTACACTTTTTCTAAGTGTTGCAATATCTCATGAAGGAAATACTGGACAATCAAATTAATGACTTTCCAGGCTTCAGGATGCCTTTCTACACTATATAAAGGTGGAAATGTACATTGGAAACGTTTGGTTTAGCTGTTATAAAAGTTTGGTTTTTTAGTGCTGTAAATGCATTTTCAGCTCGCGCTGTACACATTTGCTATGAGAGGCATTATCTCAGAAGGGAAATATTGGACAATCAAATTAATGACTGCCCAGGCTTCAGGATGTCTTTTTACACTATATAAAGGTGGAAATTTACATTGGAAACGTTTGGTTTAGCTGTTATAAAAGTTTGTTTTTTTTAGTGCTGAAAATGCATTTTCAGCTCGCACTGTACACATTTGCTGTGTGAGGCATTATCTCATAAGGGAAATACTGGACAATCAAATTAATGACTGCCCAGGCTTCAGGATGTCTTTTTACACTATATAAAGGTGGAAATTTACATTGGAAACGTTTGGTTTAGCTGTTATAAAAGTTTGGTTTTTTAGTGCTGAAAATGCATTTTCAGCTCGCACTGTACACATTTGCTATGTGAGGCATTATCTCATAAGGGAAATACTGGACAATCAAATTAATGACTTCCCAGGCTTCAGGATGCCTTTTTACACTCTATAAATGTGGAAATTTACATTGGAAACGTTTGGTTTAGCTGTTAATGAAGTTTCGTTTTTTTAGTGCTGAAAATTCATTGTCTGCTGGCGCTGTACACTTTTTCTAAGTGTTGCAATATCTCATGAAGGAAATACTGGACAATCAAATTAATGACTTTCCAGGCTTCAGGATGCCTTTCTACACTATATAAAGGTGGAAATTTACATTGGAAACGTTTGGTTTAGCTGTTATAAAAGTTTGGTTTTTTAGTGCTGTAAATGCATTTTCAGCTCGCGCTGTACACATTTGCTATGAGAGGCATTATCTCATAAGGGAAATATTGGACAATCAAATTAATGACTGCCCAGGCTTCAGGATGTCTTTTTACACTATATAAGGGTGGAAATTTACATTGGAAACGTTTAGTTTAGCTGTTAATGAAGTTTCGTTTTTTTAGTGCTGAAAATTCATTGTCTGCTGGCGCTGTACACTTTTTCTAAGTGTTGCAATATCTCATGAAGGAAATACTGGACAATCAAATTAATGACTTTCCAGGCTTCAGGATGCCTTTCTACACTATATAAAGGTGGAAATGTACATTGGAAACGTTTGGTTTAGCTGTTATAAAAGTTTGGTTTTTTAGTGCTGTAAATGCATTTTCAGCTCGCGCTGTACACATTTGCTATGAGAGGCATTATCTCAGAAGGGAAATATTGGACAATCAAATTAATGACTGCCCAGGCTTCAGGATGTCTTTTTACACTATATAAAGGTGGAAATTTACATTGGAAACGTTTGGTTTAGCTGTTATAAAAGTTTGGTTTTTTTAGTGCTGAAAATGCATTTTCAGCTCGCACTGTACACATTTGCTGTGTGAGGCATTATCTCATAAGGGAAATACTGGACAATCAAATTAATGACTGCCCAGGCTTCAGGATGTCTTTTTACACTATATAAAGGTGGAAATTTACATTGGAAACGTTTGGTTTAGCTGTTATAAAAGTTTAGTTTTTTAGTGCTGAAAATGCATTTTCAGCTCGCACTGTACACATTTGCTATGTGAGGCATTATCTCATAAGGGAAATACTGGACAATCAAATTAATGACTGCCCAGGCTTCAGGATGTCTTTTTACACTATATAAAGGTGGAAATTTACATTGGAAACGTTTGGTTTAGCTGTTATAAAAGTTTGGTTTTTTTAGTGCTGAAAATGCATTTTCAGCTCGCACTGTACACATTTGCTGTGTGAGGCATTATCTCATAAGGGAAATACTGGACAATCAAATTAATGACTGCCCAGGCTTCAGGATGTCTTTTTACACTATATAAAGGTGTAAATTTACATTGGAAACGTTTGGTTTAGCTGTTATAAAAGTTTGGTTTTTTAGTGCTGAAAATGCATTTTCAGCTCGCACTGTACACATTTGCTATGTGAGGCATTATCTCATAAGGGAAATACTGGACAATCAAATTAATGACTGCCCAGGCTTCAGGATGTCTTTTCACACTATATAAAGGTGGAAATTTACATTGGAAACGTTTGGTTTAGCTGTTATAAAAGTTTGGTTTTTTTAGTGCTGAAAATGCATTTTCAGCTCGCACTGTACACATTTGCTGTGTGAGGCATTATCTCATAAGGGAAATACTGGACAATCAAATTAATGACTGCCCAGGCTTCAGGATGTCTTTTTACACTATATAAAGGTGGAAATTTACATTGGAAACGTTTGGTTTAGCTGTTATAAAAGTTTGTTTTTTTAGTGCTGAAAATGCATTTTCAGCTCGCACTGTACACATTTGCTATGTGAGGCATTATCTCATAAGGGAAATACTGGACAATCAAATTAATGACTTCCCAGGCTTCAGGATGCCTTTTTACACTCTATAAATGTGGAAATTTACATTGGAAACGTTTGGTTTAGCTGTTAATGAAGTTTCGTTTTTTTAGTGCTGAAAATTCATTGTCTGCTGGCGCTGTACACTTTTTCTAAGTGTTGCAATATCTCATGAAGGAAATACTGGACAATCAAATTAATGACTTTCCAGGCTTCAGGATGCCTTTCTACACTATATAAAGGTGGAAATTTACATTGGAAACGTTTGGTTTAGCTGTTATAAAAGTTTGGTTTTTTAGTGCTGTAAATGCATTTTCAGCTCGCGCTGTACACATTTGCTATGAGAGGCATTATCTCAGAAGGGAAATATTGGACAATCAAATTAATGACTGCCCAGGCTTCAGGATGTCTTTTTACACTATATAAAGGTGGAAATTTACATTGGAAACGTTTGGTTTAGCTGTTATAAAAGTTTGGTTTTTTAGTGCTGTAAATGCATTTTCAGCTCGCGCTGTACACATTTGCTATGAGAGGCATTATCTCATAAGGGAAATATTGGACAATCAAATTAATGACTGCCCAGGCTTCAGGATGTCTTTTTACACTATATAAGGGTGGAAATTTACATTGGAAACGTTTAGTTTAGCTGTTAATGAAGTTTCGTTTTTTTAGTGCTGAAAATTCATTGTCTGCTGGCGCTGTACACTTTTTCTAAGTGTTGCAATATCTCATGAAGGAAATACTGGACAATCAAATTAATGACTTTCCAGGCTTCAGGATGCCTTTCTACACTATATAAAGGTGGAAATGTACATTGGAAACGTTTGGTTTAGCTGTTATAAAAGTTTGGTTTTTTAGTGCTGTAAATGCATTTTCAGCTCGCGCTGTACACATTTGCTATGAGAGGCATTATCTCAGAAGGGAAATATTGGACAATCAAATTAATGACTGCCCAGGCTTCAGGATGTCTTTTTACACTATATAAAGGTGGAAATTTACATTGGAAACGTTTGGTTTAGCTGTTATAAAAGTTTGTTTTTTTTAGTGCTGAAAATGCATTTTCAGCTCGCACTGTACACATTTGCTGTGTGAGGCATTATCTCATAAGGGAAATACTGGACAATCAAATTAATGACTGCCCAGGCTTCAGGATGTCTTTTTACACTATATAAAGGTGGAAATTTACATTGGAAACGTTTGGTTTAGCTGTTATAAAAGTTTGGTTTTTTAGTGCTGAAAATGCATTTTCAGCTCGCACTGTACACATTTGCTATGTGAGGCATTATCTCATAAGGGAAATACTGGACAATCAAATTAATGACTTCCCAGGCTTCAGGATGCCTTTTTACACTCTATGAATGTGGAAATTTACATTGGAAACGTTTGGTTTAGCTGTTAATGAAGTTTCGTTTTTTTAGTGCTGAAAATTCATTGTCTGCTGGCGCTGTACACTTTTTCTAAGTGTTGCAATATCTCATGAAGGAAATACTGGACAATCAAATTAATGACTTTCCAGGCTTCAGGATGCCTTTCTACACTATATAAAGGTGGAAATTTACATTGGAAACGTTTGGTTTAGCTGTTATAAAAGTTTGGTTTTTTAGTGCTGTAAATGCATTTTCAGCTCGCGCTGTACACATTTGCTATGAGAGGCATTATCTCATAAGGGAAATATTGGACAATCAAATTAATGACTGCCCAGGCTTCAGGATGTCTTTTTACACTATATAAGGGTGGAAATTTACATTGGAAACGTTTAGTTTAGCTGTTAATGAAGTTTCGTTTTTTTAGTGCTGAAAATTCATTGTCTGCTGGCGCTGTACACTTTTTCTAAGTGTTGCAATATCTCATGAAGGAAATACTGGACAATCAAATTAATGACTTTCCAGGCTTCAGGATGCCTTTCTACACTATATAAAGGTGGAAATGTACATTGGAAACGTTTGGTTTAGCTGTTATAAAAGTTTGGTTTTTTAGTGCTGTAAATGCATTTTCAGCTCGCGCTGTACACATTTGCTATGAGAGGCATTATCTCAGAAGGGAAATATTGGACAATCAAATTAATGACTGCCCAGGGTTCAGGATGTCTTTTTACACTCTATAAAGGTGGAAATTTACATTGGAAACGTTTGGTTTAGCTGTTGTAAAAGTTTGGTTTTTTTAGTGCTGAAAATGCATTTTCAGCTCGCACTGTACACATTTGCTGTGTGAGGCATTATCTCATAAGGGAAATACTGGACAATCAAATTAATGACTGCCCAGGCTTCAGGATGTCTTTTTACACTATATAAAGGTGGAAATTTACATTGGAAACGTTTGGTTTAGCTGTTATAAAAGTTTGGTTTTTTAGTGCTGAAAATGCATTTTCAGCTCGCACTGTACACATTTGCTATGTGAGGCATTATCTCATAAGGGAAATACTGGACAATCAAATTAATGACTTCCCAGGCTTCAGGATGCCTTTTTACACTCTATAAATGTGGAAATTTACATTGGAAACGTTTGGTTTAGCTGTTAATGAAGTTTCGTTTTTTTAGTGCTGAAAATTCATTGTCTGCTGGCGCTGTACACTTTTTCTAAGTGTTGCAATATCTCATGAAGGAAATACTGGACAATCAAATTAATGACTTTCCAGGCTTCAGGATGCCTTTCTACACTATATAAAGTGGAAATGTACATTGGAAACGTTTGGTTTAGCTGTTATAAAAGTTTGGTTTTTTAGTGCTGTAAATGCATTTTCAGCTCGCGCTGTACACATTTGCTATGAGAGGCATTATCTCATAAGGGAAATATTAGACAATCAAATTAATGACTGCCCAGGCTTCAGGATGTCTTTTTACACTATATAAGGGTGGAAATTTACATCGGAAACGTTTAGTTTAGCTGTTAATGAAGTTTCGTTTTTTTAGTGCTGAAAATTCATTGTCTGCTGGCGCTGTACACTTTTTCTAAGTGTTGCAATATCTCATGAAGGAAATACTGGACAATCAAATTAATGACTTTCCAGGCTTCAGGATGCCTTTCTACACTATATAAAGGTGGAAATGTACATTGGAAACGTTTGGTTTAGCTGTTATAAAAGTTTGTTTTTTTAGTGCTGTAAATGCATTTTCAGCTCGCGCTGTACACATTTGCTATGAGAGGCATTATCTCAAAAGGGAAATATTGGACAATCAAATTAATGACTGCCCAGGCTTCAGGATGTCTTTTTACACTATAAAAAGGTGGAAATTTACATTGGAAACGTTTGGTTTAGCTGTTATAAAAGTTTGGTTTTTTAGATCTGAAAATGCATTTTCAGCTCGCACTGTACACATTTGCTATGTGAGGCATTATCTCATAAGGGAAATACTGGACAATCAAATTAATGACTTCCCAGGCTTCAGGATGCCTTTTTACACTCTATAAATGTGGAAATTTACATTGGAAACGTTTGGTTTAGCTGTTAATGAAGTTTCGTTTTTTTAGTGCTGAAAATTCATTGTCTGCTGGCGCTGTACACTTTTTCTAAGTGTTGCAATATCTCATGAAGGAAATACTGGACAATCAAATTAATGACTTTCCAGGCTTCAGGATGCCTTTCTACACTATATAAAGGTGGAAATTTACATTGGAAACGTTTGGTTTAGCTGTTATAAAAGTTTGGTTTTTTAGTGCTGTAAATGCATTTTCAGCTCGCGCTGTACACATTTGCTATGAGAGGCATTATCTCATAAGGGAAATATTGGACAATCAAATTAATGACTGCCCAGGCTTCAGGATGTCTTTTTACACTATATAAAGGTGGAAATTTACATTGGAAACGTTTAGTTTAGCTGTTAATGAAGTTTCGTTTTTTTTAGTGCTGAAAATTCATTGTCTGCTGGCGCTGTACACTTTTTCTAAGTGTTGCAATATCTCATGAAGGAAATACTGGACAATCAAATTAATGACTTTCCAGGCTTCAGGATGCCTTTCTACACTATATAAAGGTGGAAATTTACATTGGAAACGTTTGGTTTAGCTGTTATAAAAGTTTGGTTTTTTAGTGCTGTAAATGCATTTTCAGCTCGCGCTGTACACATTTGCTATGAGAGGCATTATCTCATAAGGGAAATATTGGACAATCAAATTAATGACTGCCCAGGCTTCAGGATGTCTTTTTACACTATATAAAGGTGGAAATTTACATTGGAAACGTTTGGTTTAGCTATTATAAAAGTTTGGTTTTTTAGTGCTGTAAATGCATTTTCAGCTCGCGCTGTACACATTTGCTACGAGAGGCATTATCTCATAAGGGAAATATTGGACAATCAAATTAATGCCTGCCCAGGCTTCAGGGTGTCTTTTTACTCTATATAAAGTTGGAAATTTACATTGGAAACGTTTAGTTTAGCTGTTAATGAAGTTTCGTTTTTTTAGTGCTGAAAATTCATTGTCTGCTGGCGCTGTACACTTTTTCTAAGTGTTGCAATATCTCATGAAGGAAATACTGGACAATCAAATCAATGACTTTCCAGGCTTCAGGATGCCTTTCTACACTATATAAAGGTGGAAATGTACATTGGAAACGTTTGGTTTAGCTGTTATAAAAGTTTGTTTTTTTAGTGCTGAAAATGCATTTTCAGCTCGCGCTGTACACATTTGCTATGAGAGGCATTGTCTCATAAGGGAAATATTGGACAATCAAATTAATGACTGCCTAGGCTTCGGGATGTCTTTTTACACTATATAAAGGTGGAAATTTACATTGGAAACGTTTGGTTTAGCTGTTATAAAAGTTTGGTTTTTTTAGTGCTGAAAATGCATTTTCAGCTCGCACTGTACACATTTGCTATGTGAGGCATTATCTCATAAGGGAAATACTGGACAATCAAATTAATGACTGCCCAGGCTTCAGGATGTCTTTTTACACTATATAAAGGTGGAAATTTAAATTGGAAACGTTTGGTTTAGCTGTTATAAAAGTTTGTTTTTTTAGTGCTGAAAATGCATTTTCAGCTCGCACTGTACACATTTGCTATGTGAGGCATTATCTCATAAGGGAAATACTGGACAATCAAATTAATGACTTCCCAGGCTTCAGGATGCCTTTTTACACTCTATAAATGTGGAAATTTACATTGGAAACGTTTGGTTTAGCTGTTAATGAAGTTTCGTTTTTTTAGTGCTGAAAATTCATTGTCTGCTGGCGCTGTACACTTTTTCTAAGTGTTGCAATATCTCATGAAGGAAATACTGGACAATCAAATTAATGACTTTCCAGGCTTCAGGATGCCTTTCTACACTATATAAAGGTGGAAATTTACATTGGAAACGTTTGGTTTAGCTGTTATAAAAGTTTGGTTTTTTAGTGCTGTAAATGCATTTTCAGCTCGCGCTGTACACATTTGCTATGAGAGGCATTATCTCATAAGGGAAATATTGGACAATCAAATTAATGACTGCCCAGGCTTCAGGATGTATTTTTACACTATATAAGGGTGGAAATTTACATTGGAAACGTTTAGTTTAGCTGTTAATGAAGTTTCGTTTTTTTAGTGCTGAAAATTCATTGTCTGCTGGCGCTGTACACTTTTTCTAAGTGTTGCAATATCTCATGAAGGAAATACTGGACAATCAAATTAATGACTTTCCAGGCTTCAGGATGCCTTTCTACACTATATAAAGGTGGAAATGTACATTGGAAACGTTTGGTTTAGCTGTTATAAAAGTTTGGTTTTTTAGTGCTGTAAATGCATTTTCAGCTCGCGCTGTACACATTTGCTATGAGAGGCATTATCTCAGAAGGGAAATATTGGACAATCAAATTAATGACTGCCCAGGCTTCAGGATGTCTTTTTACACTATATAAAGGTGGAAATTTACATTGGAAACGTTTGGTTTAGCTGTTATAAAAGTTTGGTTTTTTTAGTGCTGAAAATGCATTTTCAGCTCGCACTGTACACATTTGCTGTGTGAGGCATTATCTCATAAGGGAAATACTGGACAATCAAATTAATGACTGCCCAGGCTTCAGGATGTCTTTTTACACTATATAAAGGTGGAAATTTACATTGGAAACGTTTGGTTTAGCTGTTATAAAAGTTTGGTTTTTTAGTGCTGAAAATGCATTTTCAGCTCGCACTGTACACATTTGCTATGTGAGGCATTATCTCATAAGGGAAATACTGGACAATCAAATTAATGACTTCCCAGGCTTCAGGATGCCTTTTTACACTCTATAAATGTGGAAATTTACATTGGAAACGTTTGGTTTAGCTGTTAATGAAGTTTCGTTTTTTTAGTGCTGAAAATTCATTGTCTGCTGGCGCTGTACACTTTTTCTAAGTGTTGCAATATCTCATGAAGGAAATACTGGACAATCAAATTAATGACTTTCCAGGCTTCAGGATGCCTTTCTACACTATATAAAGGTGGAAATTTACATTGGAAACGTTTGGTTTAGCTGTTATAAAAGTTTGGTTTTTTAGTGCTGTAAATGCATTTTCAGCTCGCGCTGTACACATTTGCTATGAGAAGCATTATCTCATAAGGGAAATATTGGACAATCAAATTAATGACTGCCCAGGCTTCAGGATGTCTTTTTACACTATATAAGGGTGGAAATTTACATTGGAAACGTTTAGTTTAGCTGTTAATGAAGTTTCGTTTTTTTAGTGCTGAAAATTCATTGTCTGCTGGCGCTGTACACTTTTTCTAAGTGTTGCAATATCTCATGAAGGAAATACTGGACAATCAAATTAATGACTTTCCAGGCTTCAGGATGCCTTTCTACACTATATAAAGGTGGAAATTTACATTGGAAACGTTTAGTTTAGCTGTTAATGAAGTTTCGTTTTTTTAGTGCTGAAAATTCATTGTCTGCTGGCGCTGTACATTTTTTCTATGTGTTGCAATATCTCATGAAGGAAATACTGGACAATCAAATTAATTACTTTCCAGGCTTCAGGATGCCTTTCTACACTATATAAAGGTGGAAATGTACATTGGAAACGTTTGGTTTAGCTGTTATAAAAGTTTGGTTTTTTAGTGCTGTAAATGCATTTTCAGCTCGCGCTGTACACATTTGCTATGAGAGGCATTATCTCAGAAGGGAAATATTGGACAATCAAATTAATGACTGCCCAGGCTTCAGGATGTCTTTTTACACTATATAAAGGTGGAGATTTACATTGGAAACGTTTGGTTTAGCTGTTATAAAAGTTTGGTTTTTTTAGTGCTGAAAATGCATTTTCAGCTCGCACTGTACACATTTGCTGTGTGAGGCATTATCTCATAAGGGAAATACTGGACAATCAAATTAATGACTGCCCAGGCTTCAGGATGTCTTTTTACACTATATAAATGTGGAAATTTACATTGGAAACGTTTGGTTTAGCTGTTATAAAAGTTTGGTTTTTTTAGTGCTGAAAATGCATTTTCAGCTCGCACTGTCCACATTTGCTATGTGAGGCATTATCTCATAAGGGAAATACTGGACAAACAAATTAATGACTGCCCAGGCTTCAGGATGTCTTTTTACACTATATAAAGGTGGAAATTTACATTGGAAACGTTTGGTTTAGCTGTTATAAAAGTTTGTTTTTTTAGTGCTGTAAATGCATTTTCAGCTCGCGCTGTACACATTTGCTATGAGAGGCATTATCTCATAAGGGAAATATTGGACAATCAAATTAATGACTGCCCAGGCTTCAGGATGTCTTTTTACACTATATAAAGGTGGAAATATACATTGGAAACGTTTAGTTTAGCTGTTAATGAAGTTTCGTTTTTTTAGTGCTGAAAATTCATTGTCTGCTGGCGCTGTACACTTTTTCTAAGTGTTGCAATATCTCATGAAGGAAATACTGGACAATCAAATTAATGACTTTCCAGGCTTCAGGATGCCTTTCTACACTATATAAAGGTGGAAATGTACATTGGAAACGTTTGGTTTAGCTGTTATAAAAGTTTGGTTTTTTAGTGCTGTAAATGCATTTTCAGCTCGCGCTGTACACATTTGCTATGAGAGGCATTATCTCATAAGGGAAATATTAGACAATCAAATTAATGACTGCCCAGGCTTCAGGATGTCTTTTTACACTATATAAGGGTGGAAATTTACATCGGAAACATTTAGTTTAGCTGTTAATGAAGTTTCGTTTTTTTAGTGCTGAAAATTCATTGTCTGCTGGCGCTGTACACTTTTTCTAAGTGTTGCAATATGGAAATACTGGACAATCAAATTAATGACTTTCCAGGCTTCAGGATGTCTTTTTACACTATATAAAGGTGGAAATTTACATTGGAAACGTTTGGTTTAGCTGTTATAAAAGTTTGTTTTTTTAGTGCTGAAAATGCATTTTCAGCTCGCACTGTACACATTTGCTATGTGAGGCATTATCTCATAAGGGAAATACTGGACAATCAAATTAATGACTTCCCAGGCTTCAGGATGCCTTTTTACACTCTATAAATGTGGAAATTTACATTGGAAACGTTTGGTTTAGCTGTTAATGAAGTTTCGTTTTTTTAGTGCTGAAAATTCATTGTCTGCTGGCGCTGTACACTTTTTCTAAGTGTTGCAATATCTCATGAAGGAAATACTGGACAATCAAATTAATGACTTTCCAGGCTTCAGGATGCCTTTCTACACTATATAAAGGTGGAAATTTACATTGGAAACGTTTGGTTTAGCTGTTATAAAAGTTTGGTTTTTTAGTGCTGTAAATGCATTTTCAGCTCGCGCTGTACACATTTGCTATGAGAGGCATTATCTCATAAGGGAAATATTGGACAATCAAATTAATGACTGCCCAGGCTTCAGGATGTCTTTTTACACTATATAAAGGTGGAAATTTACATTGGAAACGTTTAGTTTAGCTGTTAATGAAGTTTCGTTTTTTTTAGTGCTGAAAATTCATTGTCTGCTGGCGCTGTACACTTTTTCTAAGTGTTGCAATATCTCATGAAGGAAATACTGGACAATCAAATTAATGACTTTCCAGGCTTCAGGATGCCTTTCTACACTATATAAAGGTGGAAATTTACTTTGGAAACGTTTGGTTTAGCTGTTATAAAAGTTTGGTTTTTTAGTGCTGTAAATGCATTTTCAGCTCGCGCTGTACACATTTGCTATGAGAGGCATTATCTCATAAGGGAAATATTGGACAATCAAATTAATGACTGCCCAGGCTTCAGGATGTCTTTTTACACTATATAAAGGTGGAAATTTACATTGGAAACGTTTGGTTTAGCTGTTATAAAAGTTTGGTTTTTTAGTGCTGTAAATGCATTTTCAGCTCGCGCTGTACACATTTGCTATGAGAGGCATTATCTCATAAGGGAAATATTGGACAATCAAATTAATGGCTGCCCAGGCTTCAGGATGTCTTTTTACTCTATATAAAGTTGGAAATTTACATTGGAAACGTTTAGTTTAGCTGTTAATGAAGTTTCGTTTTTTTAGTGCTGAAAATTCATTGTCTGCTGGCGCTGTACACTTTTTCTAAGTGTTGCAATATCTCATGAAGGAAATACTGGACAATCAAATCAATGACTTTCCAGGCTTCAGGATGCCTTTCTACACTATATAAAGGTGGAAATGTACATTGGAAACGTTTGGTTTAGCTGTTATAAAAGTTTGTTTTTTTAGTGCTGAAAATGCATTTTCAGCTCGCGCTGTACACATTTGCTATGAGAGGCATTGTCTCATAAGGGAAATATTGGACAATCAAATTAATGACTGCCTAGGCTTCAGGATGTCTTTTTACACTATATAAAGGTGGAAATTTACATTGGAAACGTTTGGTTTAGCTGTTATAAAAGTTTGGTTTTTTTAGTGCTGAAAATGCATTTTCAGCTCGCACTGTACACATTTGCTATGTGAGGCATTATCTCATAAGGGAAATACTGGACAATCAAATTAATGACTGCCCAGGCTTCAGGATGTCTTTTTACACTATATAAAGGTGGAAATTTACATTGGAAACGTTTGGTTTAGCTGTTATAAAAGTTTGTTTTTTTAGTGCTGAAAATGCATTTTCAGCTCGCACTGTACACATTTGCTATGTGAGGCATTATCTCATAAGGGAAATACTGGACAATCAAATTAATGACTTCCCAGGCTTCAGGATGCCTTTTTACACTCTATAAATGTGGAAATTTACATTGGAAACGTTTGGTTTAGCTGTTAATGAAGTTTCGTTTTTTTAGTGCTGAAAATTCATTGTCTGCTGGCGCTGTACACTTTTTCTAAGTGTTGCAATATCTCATGAAGGAAATACTGGACAATCAAATTAATGACTTTCCAGGCTTCAGGATGCCTTTCTACACTATATAAAGGTGGAAATTTACATTGGAAACGTTTGGTTTAGCTGTTATAAAAGTTTGGTTTTTTAGTGCTGTAAATGCATTTTCAGCTCGCGCTGTACACATTTGCTATGAGAGGCATTATCTCATAAGGGAAATATTGGACAATCAAATTAATGACTGCCCAGGCTTCAGGATGTCTTTTTACACTATATAAAGGTGGAAATTTACATTGGAAACGTTTGGTTTAGCTGTTATAAAAGTTTGGTTTTTTTAGTGCTGAAAATGCATTTTCAGCTCGCACTGTACACATTTGCTATGTGAGGCATTATCTCATAAGGGAAATACTGGACAATCAAATTAATGACTGCCCAGGCTTCAGGATGTCTTTTTACACTATCTAAAGGTGGAAATTTACATTGGAAACGTTTGGTTTAGCTGTTATAAAAGTTTGGTTTTTTAGTGCTGAAAATGCATTTTCAGCTCGCACTGTACACATTTGCTATGTGAGGCATTATCTCATAAGGGAAATACTGGACAATCAAATTAATGACTTCCCAGGCTTCAGGATGCCTTTTTACACTCTATAAATGTGGAAATTTATATTGGAAACGTTTGGTTTAGCTGTTAATGAAGTTTCGTTTTTTTAGTGCTGAAAATTCATTGTCTGCTGGCGCTGTACACTTTTTCTAAGTGTTGCAATATCTCATGAAGGAAATACTGGACAATCAAATTAATGACTTTCCAGGCTTCAGGATGCCTTTCTACACTATATAAAGGTGGAAATTTACATTTGAAACGTTTGGTTTAGCTGTTATAAAAGTTTGGTTTTTTAGTGCTGTAAATGCATTTTCAGCTCGCGCTGTACACATTTGCTATGAGAGGCATTATCTCATAAGGGAAATATTGGACAATCAAATTAATGACTGCCCAGGCTTCAGGATGTCTTTTTACACTATATAAAGGTGGAAATATACATTGGAAACGTTTAGTTTAGCTGTTAATGAAGTTTCGTTTTTTTAGTGCTGAAAATTCATTGTCTGCTGGCGCTGTACACTTTTTCTAAGTGTTGCAATATCTCATGAAGGAAATACTGGACAATCAAATTAATGACTTTCCAGGCTTCAGGATGCCTTTCTACACTATATAAAGGTGGAAATTTACATTGGAAACGTTTGGTTTAGCTGTTATAAAAGTTTGTTTTTTTAGTGCTGTAAATGCATTTTCAGCTCGCGCTGTACACATTTGCTATGAGAGGCATTATCTCATAAGGGAAATATTGGACAATCAAATTAATGACTGCCCAGGCTTCAGGATGTCTTTTTACACTATATAAAGGTGGAAATTTACATTGGAAACGTTTGGTTTAGCTGTTATAAAAGTTTGTTTTTTTAGTGCTGTAAATGCATTTTCAGCTCGCGCTGTACACATTTGCTATGTGAGGCATTATCTCATAAGGGAAATACTGGACAATCAAATTAATGACTTTTCAGGCTTCAGGATGCCTTTCTACACTATATAAAGGTGGAAATGTACATTGGAAACGTTTGGTTTAGCTGTTAATGAAGTTTCGTTTTTTTAGTGCTGAAAATTCATTGTCTGCTGGCGCTGTACACCTTTTCTAAGTGTTGCAATATCTCATGAAGGAAATACTGGACAATCAAATTAATGACTTTCCAGGCTTCAGGATGCCTTTCTACACTATATAAAGGTGGAAATTTACATTGGAAACGTTTGGTTTAGCTGTTATAAAAGTTTGTTTTTTTTGTGCTGTAAATGCATTTTCAGCTCGCGCTGTACACATTTGCTATGAGAGGCATTATCTCATAAGGGAAATATTGGACAATCAAATTAATGACTGCCCAGGCTTCAGGATGTCTTTTTACACTATATAAAGGTGGAAATTTACATTGGAAACGTTTGGTTTAGGTGTTATAAAAGTTTGGTTTTTTAGTGCTGAAAATGCATTTTCAGCTCGCACTGTACACATTTGCTATGTGAGGCATTATCTCATAAGGGAAATACTGGACAATCAAATTAATGACTTCCCAGGCTTCAGGATGCCTTTTTACACTCTATAAATGTGGAAATTTACATTGGAAACGTTTGGTTTAGCTGTTAATGAAGTTTCGTTTTTTTATTGCTGAAAATTCATTGTCTGCTGGCGCTGTACACTTTTTCTAAGTTTTGCAATATCTCATGTAGGAAATACTGGACAATCAAATTAATGACTTTCCAGGCTTCAGGATGCCTTTCTACACTTTATAAAGGTGGAAATTTACATTGGAAACGTTTGGTTTAGCTGTTATAAAAGTTTGGTTTTTTAGTGCTGTAAATGCATTTTCAGCTCGCGCTGTACACATTTGCTATGAGAGGCTTTATCTCAGAAGGGAAATATTGGACAATCAAATTAATGACTGCCCAGGCTTCAGGATGCCTTTCTACACTATATAAAGGTGGAAATTTACATTGGAAACGTTTGGTTTAGCTGTTATAAAAGTTTGTTTTTTTAGTGCTGTAAATGCATTTTCAGCTCGCGCTGTACACATTTGCTATGTGAGGCATTATCTCATAAGGGAAATACTGGACAATCAAATTAATGACTGCCCAGGCTTCAGGATGTCTTTTTACACTATATAAAGGTGGAAATTTACATTGGAAACGTTTGGTTTAGCTGTTATAAAAGTTTGTTTTTTTAGTGCTGAAAATGCATTTTCAGCTCGCACTGTACACATTTGCTATGTGAGGCATTATCTCATAAGGGAAATACTGGACAATCAAATTAATGACTTCCCAGGCTTCAGGATGCCTTTTTACACTCTATAAATGTGGAAATTTACATTGGAAACGTTTGGTTTAGCTGTTAATGAAGTTTCGTTTTTTTAGTGCTGAAAATTCATTGTCTGCTGGCGCTGTACACTTTTTCTAAGTGTTGCAATATCTCATGAAGGAAATACTGGACAATCAAATTAATGACTTTCCAGGCTTCATGATGCCTTTCTACACTATATAAAGGTGGAAATTTACACTGGAAACGTTTGGTTTAGCTGTTATAAAAGTTTGGTTTTTTAGTGCTGTAAATGCATTTTCAGCTCGCGCTGTACACATTTGCTATGAGAGGCATTATCTCATAAGGGAAATATTGGACAATCAAATTAATGACTGCCCAGGCTTCAGGATGTCTTTTTACACTATATAAAGGTGGAAATTTACATTGGAAACGTTTGGTTTAGCTGTTATAAAAGTTTGGTTTTTTAGTGCTGAAAATGCATTTTCAGCTCGCACTGTACACATTTGCTATGTGAGGCATTATCTCATAAGGGAAATACTGGACAATCAAATTAATGACTTCCCAGGCTTCAGGATGCCTTTTTACACTCTATAAATGTGGAAATTTACATTGGAAACGTTTGGTTTAGCTGTTAATGAAGTTTCGTTTTTTTAGTGCTGAAAATTCATTGTCTGCTGGCGCTGTACACTTTTTCTAAGTGTTGCAATTTCTCATGAAGGAAATACTGGACAATCAATTTAATGACTTTCCAGGCTTCAGGATGCCTTTCTACACTATATAAAGGTGGAAATTTACATTGGAAACGTTTGGTTTAGCTGTTATAAAAGTTTGGTTTTTTAGTGCTGTATATGCATTTTCAGCTCGCGCTGTACACATTTGCTATGAGAGGCATTATCTCATAAGGGAAATATTGGACAATCAAATTAATGACTGCCCAGGCTTCAGGATGTCTTTTTACACTATATAAAGGTGGAAATTTACATTGGAAACGTTTAGTTTAGCTGTTAATGAAGTTTCGTTTTTTTTAGTGCTGAAAATTCATTGTCTGCTGGCGCTGTACACTTTTTCTAAGTGTTGCAATATCTCATGAAGGAAATACTGGACAATCAAATTAATGACTTTCCAGGCTTCAGGATGCCTTTCTACACTATATAAAGGTGGAAATTTACTTTGGAAACGTTTGGTTTAGCTGTTATAAAAGTTTGGTTTTTTAGTGCTGTAAATGCATTTTCAGCTCGCGCTGTACACATTTGCTATGAGAGGCATTATCTCATAAGGGAAATATTGGACAATCAAATTAATGACTGCCCAGGCTTCAGGATGTCTTTTTACACTATATAAAGGTGGAAATTTACATTGGAAACGTTTGGTTTAGCTGTTATAAAAGTTTGGTTTTTTAGTGCTGTAAATGCATTTTCAGCTCGCGCTGTACACATTTGCTATGAGAGGCATTATCTCATAAGGGAAATATTGGACAATCAAATTAATGGCTGCCCAGGCTTCAGGATGTCTTTTTACTCTATATAAAGTTGGAAATTTACATTGGAAACGTTTAGTTTAGCTGTTAATGAAGTTTCGTTTTTTTAGTGCTGAAAATTCATTGTCTGCTGGCGCTGTACACTTTTTCTAAGTGTTGCAATATCTCATGAAGGAAATACTGGACAATCAAATCAATGACTTTCCAGGCTTCAGGATGCCTTTCTACACTATATAAAGGTGGAAATGTACATTGGAAACGTTTGGTTTAGCTGTTATAAAAGTTTGTTTTTTTAGTGCTGAAAATGCATTTTCAGCTCGCGCTGTACACATTTGCTATGAGAGGCATTGTCTCATAAGGGAAATATTGGACAATCAAATTAATGACTGCCTAGGCTTCAGGATGTCTTTTTACACTATATAAAGGTGGAAATTTACATTGGAAACGTTTGGTTTAGCTGTTATAAAAGTTTGGTTTTTTTAGTGCTGAAAATGCATTTTCAGCTCGCACTGTACACATTTGCTATGTGAGGCATTATCTCATAAGGGAAATACTGGACAATCAAATTAATGACTGCCCAGGCTTCAGGATGTCTTTTTACACTATATAAAGGTGGAAATTTACATTGGAAACGTTTGGTTTAGCTGTTATAAAAGTTTGTTTTTTTAGTGCTGAAAATGCATTTTCAGCTCGCACTGTACACATTTGCTATGTGAGGCATTATCTCATAAGGGAAATACTGGACAATCAAATTAATGACTTCCCAGGCTTCAGGATGCCTTTTTACACTCTATAAATGTGGAAATTTACATTGGAAACGTTTGGTTTAGCTGTTAATGAAGTTTCGTTTTTTTAGTGCTGAAAATTCATTGTCTGCTGGCGCTGTACACTTTTTCTAAGTGTTGCAATATCTCATGAAGGAAATACTGGACAATCAAATTAATGACTTTCCAGGCTTCAGGATGCCTTTCTACACTATATAAAGGTGGAAATTTACATTGGAAACGTTTGGTTTAGCTGTTATAAAAGTTTGGTTTTTTAGTGCTGTAAATGCATTTTCAGCTCGCGCTGTACACATTTGCTATGAGAGGCATTATCTCATAAGGGAAATATTGGACAATCAAATTAATGACTGCCCAGGCTTCAGGATGTCTTTTTACACTATATAAAGGTGGAAATTTACATTGGAAACGTTTGGTTTAGCTGTTATAAAAGTTTGGTTTTTTTAGTGCTGAAAATGCATTTTCAGCTCGCACTGTACACATTTGCTATGTGAGGCATTATCTCATAAGGGAAATACTGGACAATCAAATTAATGACTGCCCAGGCTTCAGGATGTCTTTTTACACTATCTAAAGGTGGAAATTTACATTGGAAACGTTTGGTTTAGCTGTTATAAAAGTTTGGTTTTTTAGTGCTGAAAATGCATTTTCAGCTCGCACTGTACACATTTGCTATGTGAGGCATTATCTCATAAGGGAAATACTGGACAATCAAATTAATGACTTCCCAGGCTTCAGGATGCCTTTTTACACTCTATAAATGTGGAAATTTATATTGGAAACGTTTGGTTTAGCTGTTAATGAAGTTTCGTTTTTTTAGTGCTGAAAATTCATTGTCTGCTGGCGCTGTACACTTTTTCTAAGTGTTGCAATATCTCATGAAGGAAATACTGGACAATCAAATTAATGACTTTCCAGGCTTCAGGATGCCTTTCTACACTATATAAAGGTGGAAATTTACATTTGAAACGTTTGGTTTAGCTGTTATAAAAGTTTGGTTTTTTAGTGCTGTAAATGCATTTTCAGCTCGCGCTGTACACATTTGCTATGAGAGGCATTATCTCATAAGGGAAATATTGGACAATCAAATTAATGACTGCCCAGGCTTCAGGATGTCTTTTTACACTATATAAAGGTGGAAATATACATTGGAAACGTTTAGTTTAGCTGTTAATGAAGTTTCGTTTTTTTAGTGCTGAAAATTCATTGTCTGCTGGCGCTGTACACTTTTTCTAAGTGTTGCAATATCTCATGAAGGAAATACTGGACAATCAAATTAATGACTTTCCAGGCTTCAGGATGCCTTTCTACACTATATAAAGGTGGAAATTTACATTGGAAACGTTTGGTTTAGCTGTTATAAAAGTTTGTTTTTTTAGTGCTGTAAATGCATTTTCAGCTCGCGCTGTACACATTTGCTATGAGAGGCATTATCTCATAAGGGAAATATTGGACAATCAAATTAATGACTGCCCAGGCTTCAGGATGTCTTTTTACACTATATAAAGGTGGAAATTTACATTGGAAACGTTTGGTTTAGCTGTTATAAAAGTTTGTTTTTTTAGTGCTGTAAATGCATTTTCAGCTCGCGCTGTACACATTTGCTATGTGAGGCATTATCTCATAAGGGAAATACTGGACAATCAAATTAATGACTTTTCAGGCTTCAGGATGCCTTTCTACACTATATAAAGGTGGAAATGTACATTGGAAACGTTTGGTTTAGCTGTTAATGAAGTTTCGTTTTTTTAGTGCTGAAAATTCATTGTCTGCTGGCGCTGTACACCTTTTCTAAGTGTTGCAATATCTCATGAAGGAAATACTGGACAATCAAATTAATGACTTTCCAGGCTTCAGGATGCCTTTCTACACTATATAAAGGTGGAAATTTACATTGGAAACGTTTGGTTTAGCTGTTATAAAAGTTTGTTTTTTTTTGTGCTGTAAATGCATTTTCAGCTCGCGCTGTACACATTTGCTATGAGAGGCATTATCTCATAAGGGAAATATTGGACAATCAAATTAATGACTGCCCAGGCTTCAGGATGTCTTTTTACACTATATAAAGGTGGAAATTTACATTGGAAACGTTTGGTTTAGGTGTTATAAAAGTTTGGTTTTTTAGTGCTGAAAATGCATTTTCAGCTCGCACTGTACACATTTGCTATGTGAGGCATTATCTCATAAGGGAAATACTGGACAATCAAATTAATGACTTCCCAGGCTTCAGGATGCCTTTTTACACTCTATAAATGTGGAAATTTACATTGGAAACGTTTGGTTTAGCTGTTAATGAAGTTTCGTTTTTTTATTGCTGAAAATTCATTGTCTGCTGGCGCTGTACACTTTTTCTAAGTTTTGCAATATCTCATGTAGGAAATACTGGACAATCAAATTAATGACTTTCCAGGCTTCAGGATGCCTTTCTACACTTTATAAAGGTGGAAATTTACATTGGAAACGTTTGGTTTAGCTGTTATAAAAGTTTGGTTTTTTAGTGCTGTAAATGCATTTTCAGCTCGCGCTGTACACATTTGCTATGAGAGGCTTTATCTCAGAAGGGAAATATTGGACAATCAAATTAATGACTGCCCAGGCTTCAGGATGCCTTTCTACACTATATAAAGGTGGAAATTTACATTGGAAACGTTTGGTTTAGCTGTTATAAAAGTTTGTTTTTTTAGTGCTGTAAATGCATTTTCAGCTCGCGCTGTACACATTTGCTATGTGAGGCATTATCTCATAAGGGAAATACTGGACAATCAAATTAATGACTGCCCAGGCTTCAGGATGTCTTTTTACACTATATAAAGGTGGAAATTTACATTGGAAACGTTTGGTTTAGCTGTTATAAAAGTTTGTTTTTTTAGTGCTGAAAATGCATTTTCAGCTCGCACTGTACACATTTGCTATGTGAGGCATTATCTCATAAGGGAAATACTGGACAATCAAATTAATGACTTCCCAGGCTTCAGGATGCCTTTTTACACTCTATAAATGTGGAAATTTACATTGGAAACGTTTGGTTTAGCTGTTAATGAAGTTTCGTTTTTTTAGTGCTGAAAATTCATTGTCTGCTGGCGCTGTACACTTTTTCTAAGTGTTGCAATATCTCATGAAGGAAATACTGGACAATCAAATTAATGACTTTCCAGGCTTCATGATGCCTTTCTACACTATATAAAGGTGGAAATTTACATTGGAAACGTTTGGTTTAGCTGTTATAAAAGTTTGGTTTTTTAGTGCTGTAAATGCATTTTCAGCTCGCGCTGTACACATTTGCTATGAGAGGCATTATCTCATAAGGGAAATATTGGACAATCAAATTAATGACTGCCCAGGCTTCAGGATGTCTTTTTACACTATATAAAGGTGGAAATTTACATTGGAAACGTTTGGTTTAGCTGTTATAAAAGTTTGGTTTTTTAGTGCTGAAAATGCATTTTCAGCTCGCACTGTACACATTTGCTATGTGAGGCATTATCTCATAAGGGAAATACTGGACAATCAAATTAATGACTTCCCAGGCTTCAGGATGCCTTTTTACACTCTATAAATGTGGAAATTTACATTGGAAACGTTTGGTTTAGCTGTTAATGAAGTTTCGTTTTTTTAGTGCTGAAAATTCATTGTCTGCTGGCGCTGTACACTTTTTCTAAGTGTTGCAATTTCTCATGAAGGAAATACTGGACAATCAATTTAATGACTTTCCAGGCTTCAGGATGCCTTTCTACACTATATAAAGGTGGAAATTTACATTGGAAACGTTTGGTTTAGCTGTTATAAAAGTTTGGTTTTTTAGTGCTGTATATGCATTTTCAGCTCGCGCTGTACACATTTGCTATGAGAGGCATTATCTCATAAGGGAAATATTGGACAATCAAATTAATGACTGCCCAGGCTTCAGGATGTCTTTTTACACTATATAAAGGTGGAAATTTACATTGGAAACGTTTAGTTTAGCTGTTAATGAAGTTTCGTTTTTTTAGTGCTGAAAATTCATTGTCTGCTGGCGCTGTACACTTTTTCTAAGTGTTGCAATATCTCATGAAGGAAATACTGGACAATCAAATTAATGACTTTCCAGGCTTCAGGATGCCTTTCTACACTATATAAAGGTGGAAATGTACATTGGAAACGTTTGGTTTAGCTGTTATAAAAGTTTGGTTTTTTAGTGCTGTAAATGCATTTTCAGCTCGCGCTGTACACATTTGCTATGAGAGGCATTATCTCATAAGGGAAATATTGGACAATCAAATGAATGACTGCCCAGGCTTCAGGATGTCTTTTTACACTATATAAAGGTGGAAATTTACATTGGAAACGTTTGGTTTAGCTGTTATAAAAGTTTAGTTTTTTAGTGCTGAAAATGCATTTTCAGCTCGCACTGAACACATTTGCTATGTGAGGCATTATCTCATAAGGGAAATACTGGACAATCAAATTAATGACTTCCCAGGCTTCAGGATGCCTTTTTACACTCTATAAATGTGGAAATTTACATTGGAAACGTTTGGTTTAGCTGTTAATGAAGTTTCGTTTTTTAGTGCTGAAAATTCATTGTCTGCTGGCGCTGTACACTTTTTCTAAGTGTTGCAATATCTCATGAAGGAAATACTGGACAATCAAATTAATGACTTTCCAGGCTTCAGGATGCCTTTTTACACTATATAAAGGTGGAAATTTACATTGGAAACGTTTGGTTTAGCTGTAATAAAAGTTAGGTTTTTTAGTGCTGTAAATGCATTTTCAGCTCGCGCTGTACACATTTGCTATGAGAGGCATTATCTCATAAGGGAAATATTGGACAATCAAATTAATGACTGCCCAGGCTTCAGGATGTCTTTTTACACTATATAAAGGTGGAAATTTACATTGGAAACGTTTGGTTTAGCTGTTATAAAAGTATGGTTTTTTAGTGCTGAAAATGCATTTACAGCACGAAAAAAACAAACTTTTATAACAGCTAAACCAAACGTTTCCAATGTAAATTTCCACATTTATATAGTGTAAAAAGGCATCCTGAAGCCTGGGAAGTCATTAATTTGATTGTCCAGTATTTCCCTTATGAGATAATGCCTCACATAGCAAATGTGTACAGCGCGAGCTGAAAATGCATTTACAGCACTAAAAAAACAAACTTTTATAACAGCTAAACTAAACGTTTCCAATGTAAATTTCCACCTTTATATAGTGTAAAAAGACATCCTGAAGCCTGGGCAGTCATTAATTTGATTGTCCAATATTTCCCTTATGAGATAATGCCTCTCATAGAAAATGTGTACAGCGCGAGCTGAAAATGCATTTACAGCACTAAAAAACCAAACTTTTATAACAGCTAAACCAAACGTTTCCAATGTAAATTTCCACCTTTATATAGTGTAAAAAAAACATCCTGAAGCCTGGGCAGTCATTAATTTGATTGTCCAATATTTCCCTTATGAGATAATGCCTCTCATAGAAAATGTGTACAGCGCGAGCTGAAAATGCATTTACAGCACTAAAAAACCAAACTTTTATAACAGCTAAACCAAACGTTTCCAATGTAAATTTCCACCTTTATATAGTGTAGAAAGGCATCCTGAAGCCTGGAAAGTCATTAATTTGATTGTCCAGTATTTCCTACATGAGATATTGCAACACTTAGAAAAAGTGTACAACGCCAGCAGACAATGAATTTGCAGCACTAAAAAAACGAAACTTCATTTACAGCTAAACCAAACGTTTCCAATGTAAATTTCCACATTTATATAGTGTAAAAAGGCATCCTGAAGCCTGGGAAGTCATTAATTTGATTGTCCAGTATTTCCCTTATGAGATAATGCCTCACATAGCAAATGTGTACAGCGCGAGCTGAAAATGCATTTACAGCACTAAAAAAACAAACTTTTATAACAGCTAAACTAAACGTTTCCAATGTAAATTTTCACCTTTATATAGTGTAAAAAGACATCCTGAAGCCTGGGCAGTCATTAATTTGATTGTCCAATATTTTCCTTATGAGATAATGCCTCTCATAGCAAATGTGTACAGCGCGAGCTGAAAATGCATTTACAGCACTAAAAAACCAAACTTTTATAACAGCTAAACCAAACGTTTCCAATGTAAATTTCCACAATTATATAGTGTAAAAAGGTCTCCTGAAGCCTGGGAAGTCATTAATTTGATTGTCCAGCATTTCCATTATGAGATAATGTCTCACATAGCAAATGTGTACAGCGCGAGCTGAAAATGCATTTACAGCACTAAAAA
The DNA here is from genome assembly GCF_059441095.1 of Idiotropiscis lumnitzeri. Taxonomy (NCBI): domain Eukaryota; kingdom Metazoa; phylum Chordata; class Actinopteri; order Syngnathiformes; family Syngnathidae; genus Idiotropiscis; species Idiotropiscis lumnitzeri. The sequence continues at coordinate 143,147 of NW_028283743.1, read as the reverse complement.
AACAAACTTTTATAACAGCTAAACCAAACGTTTACAATGTAAATTTCCACCTTTATATAGTGTAAAAAGGCATCCTGAAGCCTGGAAAGTCATTAATTTGATTGTCCAGTATTTCCTTCATGAGAAAATGCAACACTTAGAAAAAGTGTACAGCGCCAGCAGACAATGAATTTGCAGCACTAAAAAAACGAAACTTCATTAACAGCTAAACCAAACGTTTCCAATGTAAATTTCCACATTTATATAGTGTAAAAAGGCATCCTGAAGCCTGGGAAGTCATTAATTTGATTGTCCATTATTTCCCTTATGAGATAATGCCTCACATAGCAAATGTGTACAGCGCGAGCTGAAAATGCATTTACAGCACTAAAAAAACAAACTTTTATAACAGCTAAACTAAACGTTTCCAATGTAAATTTCCACCTCTATATAGTGTAAAAAGGTCTCCTGAAGCCTGGTAAGTCATTAATTTGATTGTCCAGTATTTCCCTTATGGGATAATGCCTCACATAGCAAATGTGTACAGCGCGAGCTGAAAATGCATTTACAGCACTAAAAAAACAAACGTTTATAACAGCTAAACCAAACGTTTCCAATGTAAATTTCCACCTTTATATAGTGTAAAAAGGCATCCTGAAGCCTGGAAAGTCATTAATTTGATTGTCCAGTATTTCCTTCATGAGATATTGCAACACTTAGAAAAAGTGTACAGCGACAGCAGACAGCAGGCTGCCAGGATGGCCGAGTGGTCTAAGGCGCCGCGTTCCGGTCCCAGTCTCCCCAAGAGGCCTGGGTTCGAATCTCGAATTGGCTGCCAGGATGGCCGAGTGGTCTAAGGCGCCGCGTTCCGGACCCAGTCTCCCCAGGAGGCCTGGGTTCGAATCTCGAATTTCCCCATTGTGGGACTAATAAAGGCATTATTATTATATTATTATTATCATTAGACAATGAATTTGCAGCACTAAAAAAACGAAACTTCATTAACAGCTAAACCAAACGTTTCCAATGTAAATTTCCACATTTATATAGTGTAAAAAGGCATCCTGAAGCCTGGGAAGTCATTAATTTGATTGTCCAGTATTTCCTTCATGAGATATTGCAACACTTAGAAAAAGTGTACAGCGCCAGCAGACAATGAATTTGCAGCACTAAAAAAACGAAACTTCATTAACAGCTAAACCAAACGTTTCCAATGTAAATTTCCACATTTATATAGTGTAAAAAGGCATCCTGAAGCCTGGGAAGTCATTAATTTGATTGTCCAGTATTTCCCTTATGAGATAATGCCTCACATAGCAAATGTGTACAGCGCGAGCTGAAAATGCATTTACAGCACTAAAAAAACTAACTTTTATAACAGCTAAACTAAACGTTTCCAATGTAAATTTCCACCTTTATATAGTGTAAAAAAGACATCCTGAAGCCTGGGCAGTCATTAATTTGATTGTCCAATATTTCCCTTATGAGATAATGCCTCACATAGCATTTACAGCACTAAAAAACCAAACTTTTATAACAGCTAAACCAAACGTTTCCAATGTAAATTTCCACCTTTATATAGTGTAGAAAGGCATCCTGAAGCCTGGAAAGTCATTAATTTGATTGTCCAGTATTTCCTTCATGAGATATTGCAACACTTAGAAAAAGTGTACAGCGCCAGCAGACAATGAATTTTCAGCACTAAAAAAACGAAACTTCATTAACAGCTAAACCAAACGTTTCCAATGTAAATTTCCACATTTATATAGTGTAAAAAGGCATCCTGAACCCTGGGAAGTCATTAATTTGATTGTCCAGTATTTCCCTTATGAGATAATGCCTCACATAGCAAATGAGTACAGCGCGAGCTGAAAATGCATTTACAGCACTAAAAAACCAAACTTTTATAACAGCTAAACCAAACGTTTCCAATGTACATTTCCACCTTTATATAGTGTAAAAAGGCATCCTGAAGCCTGGGAAGTCATTAATTTGATTGTCCAGTATTTCCCTTATGAGATAATGCCTCACATAGCAAATGTGTACAGTGCGAGCTGAAAATGCATTTACAGCACGAAAAAAACAAACTTTTATAACAGCTAAACCAAACGTTTCCAATGTAAATTTCCACATTTATATAGTGTAAAAAGGCATCCTGAAGCCTGGGAAGTCATTAATTTGATTGTCCAGTATTTCCCTTATGAGATAATGCCTCACATAGCAAATGTGTACAGCGCGAGCTGAAAATGCATTTACAGCACTAAAAAACCAAACTTTTATAACAGCTAAACCAAACGTGTCCAATGTAAATTTCCACCTTTATATAGTGTAGAAAGGCATCCTGAAGCCTGGAAAGTCATGAATTTGATTGTCCAGTATTTCCTTCATGAGATATTGCAACACTTAGAAAAAGTGTACAGCGCCAGCAGACAATGAATTTGCAGCACTAAAAAAACGAAACTTCATTTCCAGCTAAACCAAACGTTTCCAATGTAAATTTCCACATTTATATAGTGTAAAAAGGCATCCTGAAGCCTGGGAAGTCATTAATTTGATTGTCCAGTATTTCCCTTATGAGATAATGCCTCACATAGCAAATGTGTACAGCGCGAGCTGAAAATGCATTTACAGCACTAAAAAAACAAACTTTTATAACAGCTAAACTAAACGTTTCCAATGTAAATTTTCACCTTTATATAGTGTAAAAAGACATCCTGAAGCCTGGGCAGTCATTAATTTGATTGTCCAATATTTCCCTTATGAGATAATGCCTCTCATAGCAAATGTGTACAGCGCGAGCTGAAAATGCATTTACAGCACTAAAAAACCAAACTTTTATAACAGCTAAACCAAACGTTTCCAATGTAAATTTCCACCTTTATATAGTGTAGAAAGGCATCCTGAAGCCTGGAAAGTCATTAATTTGATTGTCCAGTATTTCCTTCATGAGATATTGCAACACTTAGAAAAAGTGTACAGCGCCAGCAGACAATGAATTTGCAGCACTAAAAAAACGAAACTTCATTAACAGCTAAACCAAACGTTTCCAATGTAAATTTCCACCTTTATATAGTGTAAAAAGGCATCCTGAAGCCTGGGCAGTCATTAATTTGATTGTCCAATATTTCCCTTATGAGATAATGCCTCTCATAGCAAATGTGTACAGCGTGAGCTGAAAATGCATTTACAGCACAAAAAAAACAAACTTTTATAACAGCTAAACCAAACGTTTCCAATGTAAATTTCCACCTTTATATAGTGTAAAAAGACATCCTGAAGCCTGGGAAGTCATTAATTTGATTGTCCAGTATTTCCCTTATGAGATAATGCCTCACCATAGCAAATGTGTACAGCGCGAGCTGAAAATGCATTTACAGCACTAAAAAATCAAACTTTTATAACAGCTAAACCAAACGTTTCCAATGTAAATTTCCACCTTTATATAGTGTAAAAAGGCATCCTGAAGCCTGGGAAGTCATTAATTTGATTGTCCAGTATTTCCCTTTTGAGATAATGCCTCACATAGCAAATGTGTACAGCGCGAGCTGAAAATGCATTTACAGCACTAAAAAACCAAACTTTTATAACAGCTAAACCAAACGTTTCCAATGTAAATTTCCACCTTTATATAGTGTAAAAAGGCATCCTGAAGCCTGGGAAGTCATTAATTTGATTGTCCAGTATTTCCCTTATGAGATAATGCCTCACATAGCAAATGTGTACAGCGCGAGCTGAGAATGCATTTACAGCACTAAAAAAACAAACTTTTATAACAGCTAAACCAAACGTTTCCAATGTAAATTTCCACCTTTATACAGTGTAGAAAGGCATCCTGAAGCCTGGAAAGTCATTAATTTGATTGTCCAGTATTTCCTTCATGAGATATTGCAACACTTAGAAAAAGTGTACAGCGCCAGCAGACAATGAATTTGCAGCACTAAAAAAACGAAACTTCATTAACAGCTAAACCAAACGTTTCCAATGTAAATTTCCACATTTATATAGTGTAAAAAGGCATCCTGAAGCCTGGGAAGTCATTAATTTGATTGTCCAGTATTTCCTTCATGAGATATTGCAACACTTAGAAAAAGTGTACAGCGCCAGCAGACAATGAATTTGCAGCACTAAAAAAACGAAACTTCATTAACAGCTAAACCAAACGTTTCCAATGTAAATTTCCACATTTATATAGTGTAAAAATGCATCCTGAAGCCTGGGAAGTCATTAATTTCTTTGTCCAGTATTTCCTTCATGAGATACAGCAACACTTAGAAAAAGTCTGTGTGACAGCCTGGAGAGACTGCTGACAGGAGGGAATAGACCCCACTGGGGCTGACATGGGCTAGCTACCCATGCTGGCAGTCTCTGACACTGTGTTCAGTTTGTTGGAGACACCCGCCAAGTGCTACAGAAAGTCTACAAAGAATGACACCCCTACAGCCTGCGAGAGCGGGGGCGCAAGATGGCTCAATGACTGACCACACGGTTACAGACCTAGGAACAAACATGACTACGAGCAAGAACACGGTGCATGAGACAATGGCAGCAGGACACTCACTTCAGGTCTGCACCTGTGGCTGGGCAAAAGTAACATCAGTTACAGGGTTGAAGATCCACCAAGGAAAGAAGCGGTGTTTGGGAAAGCCGAGTCAAGGGCCTCGCATTGACCAATACTTCTTACGAAGTAATGCGTCAAATCAGTCGAGTGAAGCACAGCGACGGGAAAAAACCCAAAGTTCGCAGAGCATCAGCCCCCCTGTCACTGAGGAGGGTATTATAAACACAGAATTGCAGGAGGTAGAACCCACCCAGCCACAGAGACCTCCCAAAGAGAACAAGATCAAAGGGCACAGACAGAGTGTGAGGTGGCCCAAAACTATTGAGAAGAGAGAGTGGGAAACCGTCAATAACGACCTGGTGAAAATGTTGGAGCAACAAGTGGGCACTGCAGAGAGAAAGCTGGAACACATCGGTGACATCATCTACCACTATGGAGAGGAGCGCTTTGGAGTGAACAGCTGGAAAACCACCAACAAAATACCACCACCAACCAAACCTAGGAGGCAACAAGAGATAGAGAGACTGATCAGGGAAAGAAGGGACCTGCGGAAACAGTGGAGAAAAGCCTCTGATCCAGAGAGAGAAGGTCTCATGCTGCTCCATGGGGACATCAAGCTCCGGTTGAAAACCTTACGAAGAGCAGAGAACTTGAGGAAACTTCGCAGGAAGAAGGAACACACAAGAACCCTGTTCTATAAAAATCCCTTCAAGTTTGTCAAAGATCTCTTCGCTAAGGACAAAAGCGGGTTCCTGCAAACTTCAAAGAAGGAACTTGAAGAGCACCTGGAAAAGGTCTACCAAGACACGAAAAGGCATGAACAGCTAGCCATCCCACATGATATCCCCCCCATTCGACCACCAGAGGTCAACATCGAGACCGGCCCTCCAAAATGGAAAGAAGTGGAGAACATGGTGGGCGTGCAAGATCAGGATCTGCACCAGGACCAAATGGAGTGTCATATAAGCTCTACAAGAACTCACCAGATGTCCTACGCTATCTTTGGAGGCTAATGAGAATCGTCTGGCAGAAGGGGATAATACCAAAGGCATGGCGAAGGGCTGGAGGTGTACTAATTCCAAAAGAGAAGGACGCAGATATCAGTCAATTTCGGCCAATCAGCCTTCTCAACGTTGAAGGGAAAATCTTTTTCAGCGTCTTGACACACACCACCTACCTGGAGAAAAAACGAGTACATTGACACATCCGTACAAAAGGCTGGAATTTCTGGATTCTCTGGCTGCTTGGAGCACACCAGTATGATCTGGCATCAGATTCAAGCAGCGAAGAAGAACAAAGGGGATCTTCATGTCATCTTTCTCGACCTAGCCAATGCCTTTGGTTCAGTTCCGCATAGCCTTCTCTGGGAGTCCTTCAACTTCTTCCGCGTTCCAACATCCATCACTACCTTGGTAAAATTCTACTTTGAAGACCTGCAGCTGTGCTTCACAACATCCGACTTCAAAACATCATGGCAGCAAGTAGAAGTAGGCATCATGGCAGGTTGCACGATCTCACCCCTGGCCTTTACAATGGCCATGGAGGTCATCATCAGGGCCTCAAAATGGGTGGCGGGGTGAGCGAACCAGGAACGGGATCCGCCTTCCACCGTCCGAGTATATATGGACGACATGACCACTCTGACCACCACTGCAGCTTGCACCAGGCGGCTACTTAGTAAGCTGCAGGAAAACATCAGCTGGGCCCGGATGAAAATCAAGCCGAACAAGTCACGTAGCATCTCGATAATCAAGGGAGAGCTAAAAGACGTGAAGTTCTGCATTGGTGACGAACCAATACCAACGGTGGCAGAACAACCTGTCAAAAGCCTGGGCAGATGGTATGACTCAAGTCTTAAGGATAAAAACCAGGTGCAGCAGCTAAGACAGGATATCATCAACGATCTGAACAACATCAACAAGACTCCACTACCAGGGAAGCTCAAGCTCTGGTGTCTGCAATTTGGGCTTCTCCCTCTCGTGATGTGGCCACTCACTGTCTACGAGGTCCCACTAACAACTGTGGAGAAGATGGAGCGAGCCATCACAGTATATGTGAAACAGTGGCTTGGTGTCCCACGCTGTCTGAATAACATCAGCCTCTATGGCAAAGGAGTCCTCGAACTGCCCATCACAAGTCTCACTGAAGAATACAAGTGCTCTAAAGTGAGACTACAGATGACGCTGACGGACTCCAGAGACCGGACCATCAGTGAAACGGCACCACCCCTGTCAACTGCACGGAAATGGACACCATCCAGTGCAGTGCAGCATGCCACAGCAGCCCTGAGGCACAGCGATATTGTGGGACACGTCCAGAGGGGAAGAGGAGGCTTTGGCCTTACAGCAAGCAAACCAACTTGGTGTAAGGCCTCAACCGCAGAGAGGAAAAAAATGGTCGTGGAGGAGGTGCGCCGCCAGGAAGAGGCTGAAAGGTCTGCAAAGGCTGTCTCGCTTGCCAAGCAGGGACAGTGGATGAGGTGGGAAGGCCTGGAGAAAAGAAAGCTTGGCTGGAGGGATCTCTGGGAGATGGAAGCTAGCAACATCAGCTTCATCATCAGAGCTACCAATGACGTGCTGCCATCCCCAAAAAACCTCCACCAGTGGTATGGCGAAGATCCAACCTGTGCCCTCTGCCCAACACCAGCAACTCTCAAACACATCCTGACTGGTTGTAAGACCAGCCTCACACAAGGCCGCTATACCTGGAGGCACAACCAGGTCCTCAAGAGCTTGGCAGCAGTGCTTGAAAGCAGGAGAACTACCATCAACTCCTTGCCCTTAAGAGCCACCACTACCATTACAGCACCAAAATTTGTCCGAGAGGGACAGGAAAAGCCCAACCATCCTTTTCTCAAGCCAGAAGTTGGTCAGCTAACCAAGGCTCGGGATTGGAAGATGCTGGTCGATATAGGTCAGCAACTAATCTTCCCAGCAGAGATTGCAACCACCACCCTAAGGCCAGACTTAGTGCTGTGGTCCCATTCATTGAAGACTGTCTACATTGCAGAGCTCACAGTCCCGTGGGAAAATGCAGTTGAAGAGGCCTATGAGCGTAAGAAGTTGCGCTACACTGAACTGGCGGCGGACGCACAACAACGAGGGTGGAAAGCCAAGGTCTATCCCGTCGAAGTTGGATGCAGAGGGTTTCTGGCCTCATCAACCATCAAGCTGCTGAAAGACCTGGGAATCCATGGACAGGCTCTGCGGCACACAGTCAGATCGCTCTCTAAAGCGGCTGAAAGAAGCAGCCAGTGGATCTGGATGAAGAGGAAGGACCCCTACTGGGCTCATAGATCAGCAACATGACCCCCGTCCCCCCTCCCCATCCCACCACTAATCTGCGTCATCCCACTTGAGTACCCAGGGCAGAACCATCCACCACAGTTAATTGGGCATGGGACATAAGCGCGGGCGTGATCAACCGGCCGCTGGCCACCATCGATGAGGGTGTCTAGTGATAAAGGCCGAAACACCCAGTGATTTGATGGAACACTACTGACGATGTGTCCCAAATTGACATCTTTCCCATTCCAACCATGAGACACAACCCCCATGCCACTCTCCATAGCAAGCCTAACCTCATGAGAATACCATCTATCGGCACAATGGACAGTTTACCATCACGTCCATGTTTTTATGATTCTGCTATGTGAGGCATTATCTCATAAGGGAAATACTGGACAATCAAATTAATGACTGTCCAGGCTTCAGGATGTCTTTTTCCACGATATAAAGGTGGAATCTTTCATTGGAAACGTTTGGTTTAGCTGTTATAGAAGTTTGGGTTTTTATTGTGCTGCAAATGCATTTTCAGCTTGCGCTGTGCACATTTGCAAAGTGAGGCAATATCTCATAAGGGAAATACTGGACAATCAAATTAATGACTGTCCAGTCTTCAGTATGTCAGTTTACACTATATAAAGGAAGAAATTTACATTGGAAACGTTGAATTAAGCTGTTATAGAAATGTGGTAGTTTAGTACTGCAAATGCATTTTCAGCTCGCGCTGTACACATTTTCTAAGTGAAGCATTATCTCATGAGGGAAAGACTGGACAATCAAATTAATGACTGTCCAGTCTTCAGTATGTCAGTTTACACTATTGTTAGGTTGAAGATATATTTTATCCCATATTTTACTCTATTAGTATTGCAAAAGAATTGTTCCACAGTGTGACCTATGTTTGACCATATGGATGAGAAGACTTCAAGAGAAGCGGATGCCTGAAGACAGGATCAACGTCTACAACATCAAAGGAGGTGTGCCGAGACACACCTCTGAACCAAAAGGACTGAGACTTTAGTGCCAGAGCACTAAAAGGCATATCTGCCTTTTCAATCAGTAAATGACTGCCATTGATGTCTGTCTTTCCTCTTGTGTCTGAAATGTTTACATGTTCCTGCTGGTGCTCCCCCCTTCGTTCCTTAGTGCAAATACATTGTATTGTTTAGGGACTTCCCAAATAAAATAGAGGGCTCGGCGGAGTGTGCTCCAGAACGAAGTTGGAGATGTAACTGAGCACACCTCCGTTCGTTCTCCTCGCGAGTAAAAGATCAACTCTTGTCTTCCTTTCATTCATTTTGCCTTTGTTCAGTGAATGCTTAGGTGATTGAACCTGACATTATTTTGGTCCTTCGAGCGGGAAGCCAAGATACCTGAGGATTCCAGCGGGTGTGGTGAACTCCAGAAAGACCATGGCCATGGCAGGCTCACTAGAGAGAGCCTAAAAATCCTTTTCCAGGACTGGACCTCACCCCACCAGCTGGGATCTGACGGTTGACGGCGATCCAATGGAGGGAAGACAACAGTGGTGAGATATTTTTTTTTAGGGGGGAAGTGACTGACTGGAGGTCATTGCGCGTTAAGAATAAATAAATAAGTGTTCAGAATAAATAAATGAGCATTAAGAATAAATAAATAAAAATAAAACATAAAAAAGAAAAAAAAGCAAAGAAAGACATGAAGTAGAGATGAAATAAGAAAAGAGAAAGAAAGAAAGATAGAGAAAAGAGAAAGAAATTGTGTATAGATAAGAAATCCTGTGCATACTAGTCGATGGCAGGTCCATGAAGGACAGTGGAGTGAGAAATAAAAAAACCCTGTGAATACTAGTCAATGGCAGGTATATGACGGCGGAGTCCGAGAAATTCCGTGGAGAAAGTAGGACGGCGGAGTCTGTGTGTACACTTAAATTCCGTGTGTGAATGTTTGCGCAAACCGTATGTAAAGTGAGTGAACGGTGTGATTGGGGATTACAAATACCACTTGGTATTTTATCCGATGTAATACAGTAGGGTTGTACACAGCAGACTGGTGTGGATGCAAAGGCAATAATTCTCCACCTGAAAAGGTTGAATTGAGAATTACCACAACAGGAAATTTGAGTTGCTGTCCTACTGATGAGAAACCAGTTTTTAGAACACCTTAGGTGTTGACAAACTGGTCCAAATTTTCTAAAATGGGGATATTAGGTAGTAAAATAAAACCCAGGGATACGCTGCAGTGTAGAGATTGGAAGTTCATCGAAAAACAGGATCCTGATAAAACTCAGTATTTAGATACATGGATAACTGAACATGGCTTTAATGGTCAGTTAAATACACAAAAAATAGCCGCATTGCAGGGATCAATCATAGGAAAGACGAAAAAGACCCCAAAAAGATGAAGAAAAATGGCTTTGAGGAAACAGAATATTGGATGAGGGTAGCCTTAAAAAGAGAAGAGGGATACAGGAAACAAAAAGAGAATGAAAACAAAATAAGCAAAGGAAAGGAATGCGAAAAGTCAGATAGAGCAAATTACACTGAAATAGGAAGAGTAAAACAAAAGGATGATGAGACTTTTGAGCAACACAAAGTGAGAATGACAGCTGTGTTTAAAAATCACAGCGGGCTACAGGAAAATGGTAATGTAAATGGGCCATTTCAACAGCAGTTGAAGAATGCTTTACATGCAGGCTCAAGAGAGGTAATTCATAAGTGGGTAAATAAACATTTCATTTGCCTGCCAACAGGTACCCTGGAGGAGTATGTAAATCACGCCCTCCATGCTGAGAAGATAGAAAATAAAAAGAAGCAGAGGTCTATAGACAGGACAGGTCAGGTAGGACAGGTAGGACAGGAGGTCTTTTATCGAGGTGGAAAGGGCCGGTAGCTTTAGAGGACAAAGGGGCAGACGACAGAGAGGAGGAAGAATAGGAAGAGGAGCAAACAGGCAAAATACATCAGGCTGCTGGCGTTGTGGTAAAGAAGGCCATATAGCAAGAGATTGCCCTGAGAAAAAGCAACCTTCAGCATGACTAGGATAGGAAGCATCTAAACAGGATTTAGAGGCTGATCAAGGAACAGATGAGTTTCTAGATGAAGAGGTCCTCCTAAATTTACAAGAGATATTGGCCTTTGATGAAATAACTGAGCTGAAATAACCTTATTGGTAAATGGGTCACCAATTACCTTTTTATGTGACACTGGTGCATGTAGGATTGCTTGTAATAAATTAATTCCAAATGATAGAGCAAGAGAAATGTGTCATAGTCAGATTTGCAAGTGGAAAACTGTCTAGAGTAAAAGAATTAGAACCTGTGTGGTTGAGGGACCCAGAAGGACACTGAGTTGGTTGCATGAATTGAAATTAGGTTTACTTTTACAGAACAATGAGAGCCCAAGTTGTGGGGATGTGATTAATTTACAGAAAAAGATTATTGATGGCACAATTTATACTTACATGATCCGACAGACAAGGTATATCATTCTGATGATGGGTTTTACTTAATTGTATACTTGTGTCTTTTTCAGAAAGAGAGGAGTAGGTGTTGTGAAATCTTAATTGAATGAAGAAGTGAGCATGAGAAACCCTTGTAGGAGCATAGGTGTTTCCTGATTTTGTAGTTTTTGATTTGATACCTTGATAGTTTTGAGTGGCTTTGGTAAGGCTACAGTGAATTTGGAAAATTAAAAAAAAAAAAGGAGTGAGGAAAGTTTGACAGAGGGCAATGGGTATTGGTGTAATCGTAACTCATGAGTGTGCTGTAACAAAGAGTTAACAGCTCTTTGAAGTTAGATGCTCGTTCCCAAGTAGGGGGAGGAAGTCAGAGAGAGAGTTTGGTGATTGAAGAAGGTGTGACTTGAACAAATGAATAAGGATAAGAATTAGGTTCTGCTGTAAGGATGATTTGAAGAAATAAATATGTTATGTTTCATACTTCAGTTGATGATCTTTCTATTAAGGTAACTGTAGTTAGTAACTGGAATGAAATGCACAGATGGAAATGACACGGAAAAAAAAGATGGTAATTTGATAAGAAGGGCTAGTATTTACATTAGAAATAGAAATAGAAATAGAAATAGAAATCCCTTTATTGTCATTGTACTCAAGTGTGCAACGAGATTAGAGGGCTCCCCTCTCCAGTGCAATACAACAATAATACAGACAAATATATAAATTAGATAAATAAATAAGACTGAATAGGGCATATAGAAACACATCACAATGCTGTTTTGCAAGGTTAGGGTGGTCTCGTGTGTGTGTGAGAGTTCAGTATGGAGATGGCTCTCGGAAAGAAACTGTTTCTCAGTCTATTGGTCCTTGATTTGATGCATCTGTAGCGCCTGCCAGAGGGCAACAGGTCGAACAGGTGTGAGTTTGGGTGGGTATTGTCTTTGACGATGTTGAGAGCCCTTCTGAGGCACCGGGCGGTGTAGATGTCCGACAGCGAGGGGAGAGGGCAGCCAATAATCCTTTGCGCTGTTTTGACTGTCCTCTGGAGCCTCACTCTGTCCGCCTCAGTGCAGCCGCTGTACCAGGTGGAGACAGAGTACGTCAGCAGGCTCTCGATGGACGAGTGGTAGAAGGCCAGCAGCAGCTTCCTGTCCAGGTTGAATTTCCTGAGGACTCTCAGGAAGTGCAGACGTTGGCGGACCTTCTTTACCACTGCTGTGGTGTTGTGACTCCAAGAAAGGTCATCGGAGATCTGTACTCCCAGGAACTTGAACGTGTGGACCCTCTCCACACACACGCCTTCGATGCAGAGGGGGGGCGGCAGCGTCTTGTTCCTCCTGAAGTCGACGACAATCTCCTTTGTTTTAGCAGAGTTAAGGTGCAGTCTGTTGTCCTTGCACCAAGTTGTCAGTCTCTTTACCTCCTCTCTGTAGGCTGTCTCGTAACCTTCCGAGATCAGACCGACCACTGTCGTGTCGTCAGCAAACTTGACGATGGTGTTGTTGCCGTGGGCCGGGCTGCAGTCGTAGGTGTAGAGGGCGTACAGGAGAGGGCTCAGCACGCATCCTTGGGGGGAACCGGTGCTCAGCATGAGGGTGGAGGACGTGTAGGGGCCGAGCAACACAGTCTGGGGTCTGTTGGTCAGAAAGTCCTTAATCCAGATGCGTGTGAGGGCAGGGAGGCCGAGAGTGTCCAGTTTGGCGACGAGGATGTCTGGGATGATCGTGTTGAATGCCGAGCTGTAGTCCACAAAGAGCATCCTTGCATAGCTCCGCTGTTGTTCCAGGTGGCCCAGTACAACATGCAGAGCAGTGTCGATGGCGTCCTCAGTGGATCTGTTAGCCCAGTATGCAAACTGGTAGGGGTCCAGAGTGGGAGGAAGGCAGTCCCTGATGTGCTGGAGAACCAGCCTCTCGAAGCACTTCATAATGACTGGTGTGAGAGCAACAGGACGGTAGTCATTCAGGTGGACGGCTGGTGACTTTTTGGGGACAGGAATAATGGTGGAGGTTTTCAAGCAGGAGGGGATGACTGCCTGAGCCAGGGAGCGGTTGAAGATCCTGCAGAAAACATGTGACAGTTGGTGGGCACATGCTCTGAGGACCTTGCCTGGTATTCCGTCGGGTCCAGTAGCTTTTCCTGGGGTTGACCGTGTTCCTCTACGATGAGTGGGGGGGAGTTGGAGCTTGAAGTGCGGGGGTGTGATGGTTGGGGCGAGTCAAAGCGAGCAAAGAAGCAGTTAAGCTCCTCTGCCAGCGATGCACTCGGGTCTGCAGAGGTCGTGCTGCTGCCACGGAAGTTGGTGATGCTCCGTAGACCCTGCCACACCTCCCGTGGTCTGTTACTGGCAAGGTGGGCCTCCAGCCTCCCCTTGTAGGTTGCCTTTGCTAGCTTGATGCCTTTGCTCAGGTCAGCACGAGCCACCCTGTACTGGGCTTTGTCGCCTGACCTGAAGGCAGCGTCACGGGCCTTGAGGAGAGCGCGAACCCTGCTGGACATCCAGGGCTTCGCATTTGGGAAGGTCCGTATAGTCTTTTGTTGGGACACAGTTTCCATGCAGAACTTGATGTAGTCCAGTACACAATGCGTGTAGACATCAAGGTCCTGATGATCAAAGAGGTCCCAGTTTGTGTCATGAAAGCAGTCCTGTAATTCACTCATGGCGTCGTCACGCCAGGTTTTCACAGTCTTTGTGGTAGGCCTGAATCTGCGCCTGAGAGGGGTGTACGCAGGTGCGAGCTGCAAGGACAGGTGGTCTGACTGGCCGAGGGGGGCGAGTGGGAGGGCTCTGTATGCGTGCTTGATGTTCGAGTACACATGGTCGAGAGTGTTGTCTCCCCTCGTCGGGCACTTGACATGCTGGTGAAACTCTGGGAGTACAGTCTTTAAATTGGCCTTATTAAAGTCTCCCGCTACAATGTGACCGCCATCAGGGTGCGCCCGCTGATGTTTATTGATGACGCACGCGAGTAGCGAGAGCGCCGTGCTAGTGCTAGCGTCGGGAGGGATGTAAACAGCTGTGAGAATCACTACCGTTAGCTCCCTCGGGAGAAAATAAGGCCGGCATTTAACGGACATGAACTCGATGTCGGGGGAAGAGTGCTTCTCGACGATCGTGCTATCGCCGCACCAGTTCTCATGCACGTAAACACAGAGCCCCCCGCCCCTCCTCTTACCGGTGTCCCTCGTCCGATCCGCGCGATGTAGCGAGCGCCCGGCCAGCTGGATGCTAGCGTCGGGGACATCTGCGTGCAGCCAGGTTTCCGTGACGACGATCACACTGCTATCGCGCACATAGCGGTTTCCCAGGATTTGTAATCCCAGGTCGTCGATTTTGTGGACCACGGATCTGGCGTTGGTGAGGTGCAGACTCGGTAGTGGTTGCCTATGGGGCTGCCGTCGCAGCCGTTGCAAGACACCGGACCTGCAGCCTCGCTTCTGCTTCCTCTCTCTGCGTCGCCTGCGCCGCCTCCCGGTCCCGATGACCAGCCACGGTGCGGGCAGCCTCGCCAGTTCGTTCGGAATTTTGCGATCATAGCAAAATTCCTCTGTGATGGTTATTTCGCATCGATATCCAATGTTCACGATGTCCTGGCGGGTATATCGATGTTGTGCCTCAGTTGATGCCAATAAGAGCAAGCAAACACTAATAAAAAGTAATAAGGAGCACTGTGAGGGGGAGCTGTTAGCCGCTGCGTCCATGCGCGCCGCCATCTTAACATCCAAGGAATTAAAGCAGAGAAGAAATTAGAGACTACAAATAACATTGATGTGTACTTGTTCACTTTGAGGTAGAACTGGTTGAAGTAAAATGAGTCATAAAGTTAGAAAAATAGGAAATAAAAATAAAATTAACATGCTTAAGATTAACAAATTATTGTAAAGTCTGAGTTCCAAATTATGCAGAAATTACTGTGCCACTGAGTAAAATGATGAATGAGGAAAACCTCTAAATGACATTGTCCTTACACTGGACTGATAAAGCATATTCAGCTTTTGTGAAAGGAAACAAGTGTTCGTATTAAGTATGGCACTGACCCTTTGTCCAGATGCAAAAGGCCTTAGTTTTAGTGTAGAAACATGGAGATAAGATGAAACCAATCGCATACTTCTATTCCAAACTAGACAACGTAGAATGTGCATTGAAGCACTGCATGAGAACAGTTAATGCAGTATCTATTGCTGTAGATATAAGATTAAGATAAAGATGGTCTTTTATTAGTCCCACAATCTGGAAATTGCAGAAACAAGTGCAACCATAGTTTTGTTCCATCCTCTGGTTTTGAGAGTACCACGTGCGGTTTCTGCATTGCTTTTGCTGATGAACATGACGTTTTTGTCACCGGCGGGACATTTATAGTGTATGAATACATTGTTTGTTATCAAAACCACATCTGATTATAGAGAGATGTACAACATTAAACCCGGCTGTCATTATTATGTCAGGAGGATGGTACAAAACTAGATTGTTATGAGTTAGTAGAAAAAAGTAACCAAAAGTAAAGGCATCAAAAAGATTCGCCTTCAGAAAACGGAGAAGTGCTATTTGTAGATGGAAATAAATAAATAAATAAATAAATAAAATACTGTAGTTGTATCAAATGACACTGGGAAAAAGAACTTAGCAGTTACTCCTCAAATTACTCAGCTCATGCAACAGAATTAGTATCTTAAACAAAAGCGTGTAAACTAAAGAGAGTAAATTGTGTTACTATTTACACATATAGTCGTCTTAAAATGTGTAGCGCATACATTGCATAAGTGTTTTCCTTGAATACACATTGCAGACAATACAGCTAAAGAAGCTGTTGCGGACATACACGTTTTAGTGATAGAAGTCCCAAAGTTAAACAAAGGCTTTGGAGGAAAATGGTGTAACATCGCTACGTGATCTCTGTATGACCAAACAATAATCTTTACAAATGGGCTGCTATATTGAGTCATGGGATAACACATGTCTCAACAGGGGAAATGGTGCATCAGATATTACGTTATTATACGGCTTACGGCTTTAATGCTTATTCGAAACATTTTTGTAGGGCATGTTTAACGTGTGCGAAACACAATTCACAAGGTAATTTGAGTCCACGCAGAGGACGCTTTCCTACACCACAATATCCATTTCAAATTATTCATATGGACTTATTTGATAAAAACCAAAGTGAAGAAAAAAAATAAAATAAATGTTTGGTCATCATAGATGTGAATTCGAAATGGTTAGAACTCTTTCTAACCAACAAATCCAGATGCATTGACAGTGGCAAAAGTACTTTGTAAGGATATCATTCCGAGATATGGTATTCCTGAAAATAATAAACAGTGATAATAGTACCCATTTTGTTAACTAACTTGTGAAAGAGATAGGAATGTTTCACGTTGATTTGAAAGATAATTGTGCTTACCACCCTCAAAGCTCTGGATTGGTGAAAAGAATGAACAAAAAAAAAAAAAGTGAAAAGGCTATGCATTGAGGAAACGGGGAGGCAGTGGACACAGTGTATGGAAATTAGTAAAACTGTTTGTAAAAACGACAAGCACTGTGACTTTCCATTGAATGTTATGCGAGTCGCCTCTCTGTCCACTTTTAAACCTCGCTTGAAGATGAATATTCGGGCCTTTGACTCAGCATGAGACTGTTGCTGTTCTGTTGTTTTTCTGGTATCTACTGTAAATGTGTTTATGTGAGTTAATTTGAGTTATATACAGAGAGTTGCACTGTATTGTATTTCATTGTATTTAGGACCGAGACGTTGTAAAACATTGTTTGGAAGGCCTTATAGAATACCTCAAATTTAAGAACAAATGGGAAATAGATGCTGAAGCAACTTTAGCTGACTACATGTGAAAAGTGTTAGAAAAACAAAGACAGGCACAAATTTAGAGTGGTGAGGATCTTTCTGTCTCCTAGCAGGGCACTAAACTAGTGGAGCCAGGAGACTGGATGCTTGAAAGACGTTTGAAGATAAGACATATGTAATTACCCAAGGGGGAATGCCATGTTTAGTTTTATTGACAGCTCTCACAGCTGTAAATATAGTAGAAGAGTCAACATTGGTTCATTTGACACATGTAAAAAGGTCATTTTGGTTGAAATCTCCTACAAAGGAGATGAGCGGAAGTCTGATGATAGGGTGGTCTTATTTCATAAGACACCAGACTAAGTAGAGGGGATATTTCAGACAAAATGACCCTGAAGTGGTTAAAAGCAGCTGTTCTATGTTGGATGTATACAATTTTATTCTGATATTTTTGTTGTTGTGTTATATGTGGGAACAACCCAGAGTTACATAAACAAACTATGATGTGACTATAGTACAATACCAACAGTAAGAATCCCAATTACTAATCAAAATGGATTTGCAAACACCAAGCAGATAATTGAAAAAAAAAAAGTGATGGGACATATTTGTGGAGCTTGGACGACATGTTGATAGATTTGAGTTGGAACCATGAGTAATACTCAAGTGGGCAACTATTGGTCCACAGAACAAAGTTACAGGAGAAAGTCTGTACTTTCGTGAAAAGATAGCAATTGGACAACGAGATATCCAAAATAAGCAAATGAAATTGTATTATTGATATTATATTAATGCTTATCTTGATAATACATGTATGGATTGGGTCAGCGTGTATCCTGTGACTAGAGTTGATGTAGATGAACATGTTTTCTATGATAGTTGCTCTTGAAAATTTAAATAGCATTAATGTTGCTGACAGAGCTAAGCGGTTAGGAATCTTTTCACCACCACTGTGTCTGGTTTTGATAGTGGTTGAAATAAACTTCAATCCACTATCAAGAGGGGAAATCTGGTGGTGGTGTGGATATGATAGATCATTTGATAAATCACCCAAAAATGTAAAAGGTTTTGAGACTTAGTGCATATCTGTATGTGTTTTTCATAACTAGGCCCTGCTTATAGATTATTGGTAGTTTCTGGAGAGTGCCATTTCACAAAATGTAATTGATTGATCGTAAATGGTATGTTTTATATTGTTTGTTAATAAACTGTGTGAACTGTCCAATGTCATGACAGGACATCGGTGACGTTAAAAAAGAGAAAGCAGAGTATCACGGCAAAAAAAAAAAAAAAAATGATTCAACATACATGGAAGCCATCGGTGTTCTCCTTAGTGTAAGTAAGTAAGTAAGTGTAAATTAACAGATCAAGTAACAGGATTTGAGTCCTCGAACGAAGAACAAAGAACGCAGACAGGTCAACTGCATCATCACAACGTGCAAAAATTAGGTAATTGGACGCAAAGTGGGTTTGAAACTGTGCATGAACGGCTATCAACCAATCTCTAATGGCATTCCGAAACAGGATGACTGTTGATGTATTGTTGGATGAGAGAGGTGGTGTTTGTGCTATGTTCGGTGAACAATGTTGCACATTTATTCCCAACAACACAGCGGTGGGTGGTCGTCTAACCAGGGCCATAGAGGTCTCAGGACTCTTCATGGTAAAATGAAAGGACAACTGGTCTGTGTATATATATATATATACACATATATATACACATATATATATATATATATATATATATATATATATATATATATTGTTACTTTGGAATAAAGACATTAAATTGATGTAATTTTGTTTTAGAAAAATGCTGTAGTTTTTTTCTCTGAATACAACCTACAAACGGTTAAAAAGGACATTCTGAAATGTTTTTTTTTTGGGCTATCAAATATTTAGTTTGACACTCAAACCGCACACTATTCGTGTCAATTTGTTTGGTTCTATCTCCATGAGTATTTTTTTGTGGTGCATCAAAAGCGTGTTTTAACTTACTTAGGTAAGACAGGTTTAGTGGAGAGATGAGGCCAAACAGCATCACACATCTATGTGCAAGAGATGGCAACTGACAAAGAACCTTCACACCTACAATAACTGCCCCGATGTAATGTGGTGGCTGAAGATCCTCTTCCTCCCGGACAACAAACACCACCATGGTGCACTTGGCAGGCTCTTGATCCAATTCATCCTACAGACCACCATGATAAAAGACAAATTCATTAGAGTTATTTAGATTAAATTTTTTTCCACCATGAAAAAAAAACAAACAACATATATATGTGTGTGTGTGTGTGTGTGTGTGTGTGTGTGTGTGTGTGTGTGTGTGTTTATATATATATATATATATATATATATATTTTTTTTTTTTGGAAGCATCTTTCAGGACACTCAAGGCCGCTGTACAGAGTAAAATACGAAAGTAAAAACACAAATACGGGTAGAAACACCAACACGTAAATCAAGCAGGATAAAATACAATAAAGTGGATGAGGGACATATCTGGAATTGGAGAGAGTAATTAAGGCGGAACAGATTGGTTTTGAGTTTAGTTTTAAACACAGGGAGGGTGGTGCAATTACAGAGGTCAGGTGGAGAGAGTTCCAGAGCTGGAGAACCGAATCGCTGAAGGCTCTGTCCCCCATGGTGGCAGGCAAGGGGTGGAGTGAGGAGGATGAAGACCGGAGAGCGCGGGATGGAGTGGGAATATGGATGATGTCTGAAAGGTAGGGAGGGGCGAGGTTGTGAAGAGATTTGAAAGTCATGTGTCATGTCATTATCCACTCCGCTTATCCGGTACAGGGTCACGGGAGGGTGCTGGAGCCTATCCCAGCTGACTACGGGCGAAAGGCGCACTACACCCTGAACTGGTCGCCAGCCATAGATTTGAAAATATATAGAAGAATTTTGAAAATGATTTGTTGATTGACTGGAAGCCAGTGGATCTGCTGAAGGATGGGGGGTTGATGTGATAGGTGGAAGGTGATTGGAATCCATTGCACATCCTTGAGGCACCCTAAAGCTCCCGTATGTCTGTCACTGAGTCTTGAATTTTTACTTAGTAAACTGAATTTGAGCATATGCAGTATTGAATTTTTGGTGAGGAGACCTTTTTTTTGAGGAATTAAAAACGCATTTTAAAGTCCTACATTCAAGTTTATTGGGATATAGTTCTTAACAAAAACATTATGATCGAAAAATTCAGAATCAAATTAAAAATATACAATTTATGTAATTCGAATTCAGTTTTTCAATTCAATAATTCAGTGTTCAATTCAAAACATTCAGGTTTCAATTCAAATATCAAAGTTAAGATATTCACATTCAAATAACCAATATTCAGATTTAGTTTCAAGTGGGACAAATATCAGACCATAGTCCAGCAATTAATCCAAACTCTGTGTCAAATTAAGTGATGATTGTACTGCCTTTATTATTTTAGAGGAGGAGTAATACCTGCTGCTGTATCTTCTAGTGCTGGACGATTAATCAAAATTTAAATCGTGATTTAGATTTCTTAATTTTGAAAATGTTCTAATTGAGGGAAAAATGTTTCAGATTAAGAAAGAGTTCAAACAAATTACATATGTTCAATTTGAGAGAACCTGGCTAACCAAGATGGAACTTTACACCCTGGAATTGAAGGAGATACTTGGAAAAAAAGGCCGAGTTACTGGCACTGAAATAAGACCTATGCTCAGTTCACTCAGTCATGTAAGAGGGTTGTGTTTTATTACTGCAAATAGAATTTGCATCAAACTATTTTGGATAAGTCCATCATAAGCATTAACAGAATAAAACAATAAAAGATCTGTTAGAGCTTATGGATATCTTGCTATTTTTTTTATTTAAAGTTGAGATGCACTTTTTGGGATGTAAGCAATGCATATGTGAGCTTTTATTTATTTAAGACACTTAATCATCTTGTGTCTTTTTAAATAGCAAAACGTTGAAGCTGGAAGGGAGGGCATAATCCATTCCTTGATGAAATTCCTCGGACAGTCTGCAGAGGAACTCATCACGGACTACCAGGTAAATTACAACAGTATTACGTTTTTAAAGCTGCAATTAACTCATAGACTGTGCAGCAAACATTTTTATTTGTCACAATATTCAAATAAATTAATTGCTGCCAGTATGTGACCTGCTCTGGCTAAAGGGTTGGCATTTGGCAAAGGTTACTTTCGGGTAATTGACAAAATAAATCAGAAGGTCCAAAGTTTCGATTTTGAGATTTCTACAAAAATCCTATCCTTGAGGTTGAGGTTTCTATTTTAATTTCCGTTTTCATTGCCCTTTTTATTTATTTTTTGATTCTCATATATGCTGTTATAAACATGTAATGCAGATTGCAAATACTGTCACATATCACTGGTGTCCGGCTGAAACATGTTGTCATAATTTGAGTAATTTCATGTTTTTCTAGATCTAATCTATTGGTCAATCCACACGAGTGGGTGTTACTTGTAAATATTACTGACCAATCTCAAATGTTGAAAATGGTTTGCTCTCTTTGGATGATGCAGTGTTAATGATTGCAAAAACGTGCCATTGGAAGTCTCCTGCAAGGTGAAGATTCTGGAGCTTCTTGGATACTGCCTGAAGACAGCGATATTCAGAACTATAAAAAGCAAACACAAATTTGGGACATTATGCACCTAACCATGGATGTATATGCTCTTTCAGGAAGTCAGCAGAGAACAAGCAAAAGAGGACCAGGCCAAGCAAATACTGAAGGTCTATGTCAGGGGTGTCAAACTCATTTTTATGGACGGGCCACATCGTAGTTGTGGTTTCCCTCAGAGGGACTGTGAACCCATATAAATTGATTGGAAAGCCAGTTTTGAAATCAGAAGCTAGTAAGTAATTGTTCAACAATTTTTCAATTTATTTTAAAAGGGGAGGATTGGTAACAAATAATTGGCAATATCTCATATCTCAGTGTTGTTGTGAAGAAAATATGCTAGAAACAGGAAGTTGATGCAGATGATTTGCCCTTTGCGGGCAACATAAAATTAGGTTGTGGGCCAGATCTGGCCCCGGGCCTTGAGTTTGACACACGTACTCTATGTCTTCCAAGCAAGTGAGGGACAAGAAGACACATCCCATGCCTCTGTTTCCATTGTTGCTTAAGAAAATGAGGTTGTGGAAATGTTGCCAGTCTCCTGCTCATGGGAATTAACTATGCGCTGAACTTACTAAATTTGCAGTACCCGTTTGAGGTGCATCAGAAGCTCTTTCTTGAGATAGATGGCCTGAAACTTGCACTCGGAGTCCATTCCCTGACTCTCCATTGAATGTTAGGCAAGCCCCCTCTCTGTCCACTTTTAAAACGTTTTGAAGACACATTTTTATTCTTTAGCTTTCGACTCAACATGTGACTGTCGTTGTTCTTCTTGTATCTACTGTACGTGTTTTAATTTGTGTTCTAATTTCCTGCTAATTTATACAACACCGTATGAAAAACACTTTGTTACAGCTCCAACTATTATAATTGCAAGTTATTTGTACATGGGTATTTCTTGTTTCGTGGACTAATACTGTGCGCAAATGCAAATGCTCGGCCTTTTATCACAAAAAATGTCCGAAGGGCAAGATCTTAATTCCTCCTCTAATATAAAACCTTCCCGAAGAACAAATCGTATAATTCTAACTTGCTAGATTTAGTCCAATGCACGATACATTTAGGCTAACTCGACGTCGCTCCAGTCAGTAAAGCACGCTTTATAGTTCACCAAAATGCATACCGTGAAATTCTTACCTTGTTTATGCGACGAGGATATTATCCCGTAAGGAGTTACACTGACGCTGTACTGCTTCTTTTTGTATTTCTCTGTTCAGGTCGTCCCTCCCGCATTTCGCCCAAAGTCAGACGGGATAGGCGGCAGCACCTCCCCGCAAGCCAGTACAAGATAGGCGGTGTGGAAGATAAAGATAACACGTCCCTCCGTTTGGATCGGGTATTGTGTTTTCTTTAGAGCTTTTGGTTCGTGTGCACTGTGCAACACAGTCTGAGCGCAAATACAAATGCTCGGCCTTTTATAAATAAAAAAAAAATCCGAAGAACAAGACCATCCTCGTCTAATATAAAACCTTCCCGATGAACGAACCTTATAAAACTTGCCCTCCGTCACAGCAAAACAATTTCTGCAACAATTTCATAAAACCATTTGTAAAAAGACAACGGTAAGATTTCGTCCAGTGTACGATCAGTTTAAGCAAACTGGGTTTAGCTAGTCAGTAAAACACTCTTTATAGTGTAGCAACGTTAGTAACGCTAAATTCTTACCTAGTTTATGAGACGAGTGCTGTACTTGACTATTTTTTGTAATTTATTATTATTTTTTTTTTTTAATGCTTTATAGAGCAAATTGCACCTATGACAGTTGTTATTACCACAGAAGCCATCTCAAATGGTTGCAAACTCTGAGGGTGACTTTGAACCGGAAGTCCCGCCTCAATCGTCATCTGATTGACAGCGGAATCCTGGAGCCAGAGAAGAGAAAAGAATCAGACACGAAGTTGAAGAAGCGGAAAAAAAATAAACATCGAATCTCCAAGTTCTCGCAACGAGGGTGACTGTTGGGGTCTGGAGAAGTGACCGGGAGATGGAGAGCCCCGTATTTTGGTCTTGGTAAGAGGGTAACTCACTTGATGTTGACGAGGGAACCTATGCCGCTATGCTATATACCGGCGTGAGAAAACTACGGCCCGGGGGCCACATGCGGCCCGTTAAACGTTTTAATCCGGCCCGCCGAATTTGAAAAAAAAAAAAAAAAACCTTGTTAATGTTTTATTTTCAAAATAGTGTGGTTTTTCAAAGACAAGCTTTTGTTCACTTTCATTTAAAATTAAATGTATTTTTTTTCTCAGATGAGATGAGGTTACCAAAACACTCCATCCATCTGCTCCTGGTCCAGCCCCTCTGTCAAATTTTAGAACCCATTGTGGCCCGCCAATAAAAAAGTTTTCCCACCCCTGCTATATACTATAAGCTATGTTAATGTCGTCAGGCCATTATAGAGTATTTCTTCTGACATTTTGAAGGAGAAATAATACTCAACGTTTTATTTTTTTATGATGTTTGAGGCATTCTGACTGAAATACAGTTCAATTGAGGTTACCAGTAGTCATTTCCATTACCTGTCAATGTAAATTAGAATGTAACTTACTACAGTGAACCCTCGGTTATCGCGGTTAATGGGGACCGAGACCACCCGCGAAAACTGAAAATCCGCGAAGTAGCGGCGCACCTTCAAAAATGCTTAAAAAAAAAAAAGTGCGAAGTAGCGGCGCACCTTCAAAAATGCTTTAAAAAAAAAGTGCGAAGTAGCGGCGCACCTTCAAAAATGCTTAAAAAAATAAATAAATAAAATAATAATATATATATATATATATATATATATATACGGGTAGAGAGAGAGAGGGTGAAATTCATGTTATAACAAAAAAAAAAAATTATTAAAACATTTTTTTATTCCCCAGCCATTATTTTTGTATTTATTCAATTACTTCTTTTTGTATTTATTTAATTACTTCGACTTTTACCTGCTGGTACGCCGTCCGGTGTGCCCTGGCATTCTTCATTTATTTATTCATTTATTCATTCATAACTGACAGCCTCGCGCTCCGCTCATGCCCGGGCGGAAGGTGTTCCTCTTCGGCTTAACAACCACGCACGCCGGCCGGTCTCCTCCGGAGCTCTCGCACGGTCCCGAACGGAGCGAAATGTCGCCCCGCTAGTGCCCGGGCGGAAGTTGTTCCTCTTCGGCTTAACTGCCACGCACGCTGGCCGGAGCTCTGGTACGGTCCGAACCGCGCGAAACGTCGCCCCAAATCGTGCCCGGGGGAACGTGCTCTTCTTTGTCCACTCTCCTCTTCGCCCACGTTCTTCTTCGGCGGACGCCGGCCGTCTAACCACTCCAGCGCCCCGTCGTGCCGCTCGGCGAAACTACAATGCCCCCGAATATTTTTTAGACCCGCGAAGCACTGAACCCGCGAAAGGTGAACCGCGAAGTAGCGAGGGTTCACTGTATTGCAACCAGATACCTATAAAATGTCATTTAATTTGCACTGTTTTGATCGCCACTGTTTTGCTCATTGAACAACAAATGAAAAGATGAATCATACACAGTGTTTGTAAAGATAATTGTCAATGTTTTATTAAATGAAATTCCAATGTAAAATTGTGTAATATTGTGTTATATAATGGGTCTACAACATACATTTCTCACAGACAAGTAGAGCTTTTTCTCATGAAATGTGTTGAAAAAAAACTAACATTTGAACATTGTTTTGCGTTACAACATCCGTGTTTACTGGTCATAAATTATTAACTTAAGTTTAATATACACTACACGAGCTGGGTAGCCACCACGCCTCAACCACCATAACAAGTTCGCTAACCCTTTAAGTCGAACGAGGTAGCTAACATATCGGGTTCAATTTGTACCAAAAATATGCTGTTGTGCCTTGTGTCTCTGTATATGTCGTCATGACGTGTCATTTGACAAAGCCTTGTGTCGATGTTAGTTGTCGATGTAACAGTCTTATGTTAGATGTCAATGTATGTCTATGTTAGATCTCAATGTGTCGATGTTAGATGTCAATCTATGTGTCTATATTAGATGTGTTTATGTTAGATGTCTATGTAAATGTTTGTTAGATGTCGATGTGTGTAAGATGTCTATGTAGAGGTTGGTTAGATGTCGATGTCTATGTAAATGTTTATGATGGATGTCGATGTGTCTGTTAGATGTCCGTGTTTGTTAGATGTGATTGTAATGGTTTATGTTATAGACGTCAATGTAAGTGTCAATGTTAGATGCCCATGCATGTTTGTTAGATGTCGATATATGTGTCATTGTTACATTTCAACGTAAATGTTGTTCGTGCAAGTTTCCAGTCCTCCAGCCACGTGACATCATGTGCGTCAAAGTGATAACTCGTACATTTCACGGAGGGAAAAAAAACAGACACCATTGGTAGTTTTGACCGGGAAAAAAAAAATCATTTATTTTTTTCGAACACCTCATGTCTCTTTCAGCGTAAGAATAAACATGACACGACCAAAATAAAATATACCAACACAGGCAAATATTTAAGGAGCACTCAAGAGATACACTTCAGCTCATTTAATCCCACCTATTTTTACTAACGCAAACCCTTCAATTCTAGCGCCCACAGAATAGTGTGCTATAATGCTATAAAAATATGGAGCCTTTACCTGACAGCGTTTGAATATAACTGAATTCCCATTGCTCACGAAAAACTGAGAAACTAAGAACAAACATTTCAAGCACAAGCTTGACTTGACTTCAACAGTTCTATTTTTTCTTTCGTGACAGCTCAGACATCAAAATAATGCTTTCCTTCTATAAAATAAAAACAGCATGACAAAAGGTGCTGAAATAAACTATATACGGAAGTGCGTGAGTGACAGTGTGTGCATGTGTTTTTGCAACGCATGTGTACACCCCGCCATACAAATTACACAATTCGTTGGGTATGTGGTATACACTTAAAAACAATTGCCTTGGAGCAAGTGAACACAACACGTCTCACACTGTATACATGCTGTAGAAGGGCTGGGCGATATGACCTCAAATCAATATCGCGAGAAATCGAGCAATTTTACCTCAATAACGATAAATGCACAATAAATTCCCACGTGGACTAAAATCAAAATAAATGCAGGAATTGCATATTGACTGTTTTTTTTATTGACCAACTGGTACACTTTACTTTCAATGAAAAATAAAAGTACAAAAATCATTTGTATGAACATTCCAAATAGCTTGCAGGGTTCGCGGTTAACTTTAAAAACTGCTTGCCCATAGGGCAAGTGCCACTAAAATTTGCCTTGCCCGAGTGGCCAAATTACTTGCCCGACTTGGGCAAGTGACAATTTTTTTTCTCTAAGAATAAAATGTTTATGGTTGTAAAATGTGCGCCACAAATGTAAATAAACATATAATCTGATAAGCATAAATTAATCTTGTTTTCATCATCAACCATGAAACCCTACTCACAAGAGCAAATGTATCATCCTGTGCAGTTATTGAAAATGTTAATTGTAGTTTTAATAATTAACAAATCTGCATGTTAAATTGGGAAAATGATATTACAGCAATCCAGATGATCAATTTTAAGTCCAGGAGAGCGTATTAATTGAGGAATCACATGAGTAAATTATGAGTGTGGCAAATTTGTGTATTCCTTTAAGACCAGTGCCTGTGGTGCTGCCTCCATAAGTTTCATAGCATAAACAGAACACAGTCACTGACACTATGTCAGGTCACATCATGAAGCTAATGAATTAACAGCCAATAATCAAATATTACTCCCTTCCTTACTCACAACTGAATTGTCTACTTAAAAATATTCGAGCTATTTTAGTCATGTCAGAGGAATCCGAAATGTTCGGATTTGAACGAACTCGTCGCCACTCGTAAACATGCGCAGAAGGTAAGAAAACTTCCGGCTGTCAATTTTCGGCCAAAATATCGTAGGTTTTTGTTGTGTTTTTCAAACTTCAAATGAGGATGCTACGACAGCGAGTTCCAATACTGCGGGATTTATTGACGTCCACTTTAACTCGACATTCACTGAACTAACTGATCCCCGTAGCGCCCGCCCATTACCCCCGATAAGGCCAATGGACCATACCAAAACATAAGGGGTTGTCTGGGTTAAACCATCACCATACAGTGCACACAAACAGATCACACCACCGTTTTCGTCAAAATTAAAGATATTTGGCTGCTTTAAAAAATGCTTGCCCGGTCGGGCAAGTTGCCCATAATTTTACCTTGCCCGTGGCCAAATTTCACTTGCCCCGGGCAATCGGGAAGCGGTTAACCGCGAACCCTGAGCTTGCTTTGCATGACTTGAACAATGTCACAAAGAAAAAGGGTACCTCTTGCGAAATCTTTTTCTGCAAATAGATTGCGCCAAGATGCTCTCATGATGTAAATAATGGCAAATAAAAAAACGCGAAATAAAATGAAAGAAAATGTCAATGCAAGCCAAATAAACAAGTGGGTATTATCGGGGAAAATGTGCCGTCTCGAGTACTCTGCTGCGCAGTCGCCACTTGTCATCTATGGAATGCACAGTTAGGCTCAATCAGGGATCCATGTTGCGACCCGACCACAAGTCGGATGTAGATGCAAAATGCTTGACATGTCTAAGCTCCCGGCCCGATGTAGTCCATATCGGGAAATACGGCTTTCATGAAGCGTTTAAATCCTGTGCGCGCCACGTAACTAGAGGAGCTTTATCTTTAGCTATGTGCTAAGCTATCGCGTCCACCTCTGAGACGTTCTCTCGTATGGTGTCGCCTCCGTTCATGGGCTGTTGTCACTTGTCGAACCTTGCTTCTCACTTTGAACTTTCAGCACAGCATGGTTGTGTTGTGGGTGGTGAGAAAGCTTCTGGATTTGAATCGCCAGCAACGAGAGCGACAGACGGGTGGAGTCACATGACTAGAGGCGCTGTAGCGGTCTTAAAGGGGCATGAACATTGCCGCAGACAAAAGGCTTTTCTTTTTTTATTCATCGAATTTTCCGACATGGGCAAAATGATTTCGGTCATTGTAATAAATTTCGGTAACGGTAAATTTTCGGTTTATGCTGTAGCATGGCTTTCTTTGCCGTGGGTGTCAAATATTTTACTTTGTTTTCAGAGTGCTTACAGACCTCTTGGTTTTGCCTCAAAATAATTGTCTGCAAAGCAGTCTGTGCCATCCGCATCATTGATGTGCAGGAGTAGCTTGTTGGTAATAAATAGCTGCAAGAAGTCCGCTGTTTGCCGCAGCATCCAGTGGTCCAGCGCTCGCAGTGAAAGTCTTGTCTGGCAGCCCGAACCATCCCCAAACATTTCGAGATGCACGCCCACTAAATTCCAGAAATATAAACATGGACAAACTTGACATTCTTCCAGATTCTGTCTCTTTGCATTGTTTTGAAGTTACTCCTGCAACTTTTCCACTTCTTCGATCCTCCCCATTGTCTGAAAAAGAAGTGTATATTTTGATTTGAAATAATGACCTCAACATACCAATACATTTGTTTATCATCTGAACTGGATTATTTTGAAACAACATTTGGGATGGACATCTGGGATTTGTTGTTGTGTATATTCAGAGTAATCCTTTTCTTGTATATAGCTAAAGCAATAGTCGCTGGCCTTGAAAATGGGTACAAGACTTGACCAAATTAAGATGCCATAAGGTCTAATTTGCCCCTTCTCTACCACAACCGATTTAGAGGCCATTAGTAACAGATTTGAGAAGACCACTTTTAAAGATATGAAGCCAGAGCTCGGCACCGGACCCATTTTTATTATTTATTATAATTTTAATGTATTATTGAGCAAATGACACAATATGTCAGTAGTGATTACCACAGAAGTCATGTCAAAATAGTGCAAATTCTGAGGTCGACTTCAAATCAGACAGGCGGAGACGAGCGCCAGAGAAGAGATGAGAATCAGAAGAGATGTTGAAGAAGCTAATAACAAAAAAAACAAAAAAACACATCAAATCTCCATGTAGTAGCAACGGGGATGGCTCATGGGGTCAGGAGAAGTGAGCGGGAGATGGGGAGTATGAGGTGCCGTTGGGGACAAAAGTCAGGAATCGCTTCACACTTCTGAAATGCACTCTTACACACCAGTGAAATTGTTGTTGCTCATGCATACTTATGAAACGCTATCATACATACGAGTGAAACGCTCTCATACACACTAGTGAAATAGTTGTTGCTCATACACTCGTCAAATGCGCTCATACACATAGGTGAAACATTCTCATACACACCAGTGAAAGGCGCTCAGGCACAATTGTGAAATTATTGTTATTCATAAATACAACTGAAACATGCTCATGCCCATACACGAGTGAAATGCTTTCATACAAACACCCACACTGTTGAAAATGCTGTCATGAACACAAGATCGCTTACAAATACTAAAATGTAAAAATTAATCATTTATTTAGCAGGGATGCATGGTGGGCGACTTGTTAGCACGATGGTCTCACAATGCAGAGGTCGCGGGATTGATTCCGGCTTTCCTGTTTGGAGTTTGCATGTTTCCCACACGCCTGCGTGGGTTCTCCGGTTTCCTCCCACATTCCAAACACATGCATGGCAGGTTGTTTGGACACCCTAAATTGGTGTGAGTGTGAGCGCGGATGGTTGTTTGTCTTTGTGTGACCTGCGATTGGCTGGCAACCAGTTTAGGGTGTACCCCACCTACTGCCCCAAGATAGCTGGGATAGGCTCCAGCACCCCCCGCAACCCTTGTGAGGAGAAGCCGTACAGATAATGGATGGTGGGATGGCATTCATAATGGACGGCCGCCACGGTGGGCGACTTGTGAGCACGATGGTCTCACAATGCAGAGGTTGTGGGATCGATTCCGGCTCCGGCCTTCCTGTGTAGAGTTTGCATGTTCTCCCAAGCCTGCGTAGTTTTCTCTGAGTTCGCCAGTTTCCTCGCACATTGCAAAAACATGCATCCATTTACTCTGATGCCAATGTTTTCTGTACCTTATGGCAGATTTTTCTCTTTGCCGAAGACTATTAGCACTTGTAGAGCGAGGACCTGTGCCACAGTCGTCAACTGCACCCTAAAATCAGATCATTTTGTATTTTAGACATTACACACTACACAGTTAAAGATGGTCCAAAAAAGAAAAATGGATTAATGTATTTCAACTTACATAATACTCTTTAAAGAGCTGACCAGCTCATTCCCAGAGGTACGTATTGGGGCGTATTGGTCGTCTTTACAGAAGACTCCAGGAGGTAACTCAGGTTTGACCTTCAGCCACAACAGAGTGTTGGGTGTGAGTGCTTCCAAGTCGTTGAGGTCGGAAGATGTCCTTGTGATAGGCCTGCTGTTTATAACTGCTTCAGCCTCACCAAGCAAGGTATATTGACTTTCTTCACCCGAAATTTGTTCTTTTACAGTGACATTCAGGATTTTTCTCACAGACCAAATAAGTCGCTCACAGCTTCCTCCGTGGTGGGAACCTGCTGGGGGATTGCTATGCCACTGAATACCTTTTTGCAGCAAGTGTTTCTCGATTTACTTAGTGTTCCATTCTTTGATTGATTTCTTCATTTCACTGTCAGCTGATCTAAAGTTGGTTCCGTTATCAGAATACATCTCTCTCACTTGTCCTCTTCTGACAAGAAATCTTCGGATTGCGTTGAGACAAGCATCTGTGTCACGTGAAGATGCAATTTCCAGATGTACGGCTCGTACAGCGAGACATGTAAAAATCACGCCGTATCTCTTTACTTGTCCTCTAACCCTACTTACTTAGAATGGACCAAAATAATCAACGCCAATTCTCTTGAAAGGCGGATCGTCAGGTAGCACTCTTCTGATGACTCTAGCAGCTCGAGGTATCCAAAACTGTTGATGCAGATTAGCCATCATGTGGTTCCTTCCAGCGTGAGCTGTAATCTCATGAATGTATCTCAGGACTAGCTTTGTGTTATGTGAATCCTTGGCAAGATGGCTTGCTGTTTTGCTGTTTCAGGCATGGCTGCGTGGCTCAACTGTCCACCAACCCTCATGACACCATCTTGAAGTACTATATTGAACTTGTAAAGTGGGCTACTTTTCTTCACCCTTTTTTGTTTTTCAAATATGGCTAAATCTTTTTTGAAACTTCGCCTTTGACAGTATTTCACAAGTTCTCTTTCTGCTTTATCCAAGTCGTCGCAGGTCAAATACTTTCCTTTGACAGTTCTCTTGAATAAATTCATCTTGCCTTCTTCACCTAATGTGATTAACTCCTTTCTATTTTCCTTTACTCTGTCAGTAAGTCTTTCAGCTTTAGAAACCAGGCTACGGCCTGCTTCAATGCTGTCCAAGACGAATAATGGTTCATCCACTGGCCCAGAGAATCTTTGGGCTACAGTGACTGAATTACATGCACTTGAGTCACTCATTTGACCTCCAGGTCATTAATTGGTAATTTGAAGTGGTTTTTGTGTTTAACTAAATTCCTGGACACTGCCTGATTTTTTTCAGAGCTGTACAACCACTAGAAAGGGTGGTTCCCACAATGTGAGTTTTGCTCAGGTGGCCCAACAATGTCACAAAAACAAGTAGGGGTGTGTGTGTGTGTTTGTATAAGCTACATGTTGGGGACCAACATCGGACAGCACACCCACTGTAGGGGACCAAAATTTTTGTGGGGACCAAAAATCTGGGCCCCACAAAAAAGAGCATTGAATTCAGTGATAAGAAGCTCAGGGGGAGGTCCTGTCAAAGTTTCAGGGCTTCCCAGGAAGGTCACAAAAACAAGACGAGTGTGCTAGAAATGTGTGTGCGGAAAAATTACTCAGGATCGCTGTCTAGTGGTCGGTCCCGGTACTGCACTTACGCACACTTCACACACTCGGCTGGTCTGCGCATGTGCAGGACAGTCTGCTTTATGTCAGGCAGCCACCCTCCCCTCCCCCACAGCCCAACCCGAAAAATTGAGATGTTAGTTAAGTATTTATTCCTATTATTGAGTGAGATTACATATTTTTACTTGGCAGCTGGCACAACAGCTAAGCTTGGAGCACAGTTATTGCAAAATAAAATAAATAAACAGTAACAACAATAACGATTGTTAATATTGTTATACTTTATAGCGTAACCTATTTATACTAATTTTCTGTATGCAATTTCAAGTGCAACTAATATAGTTGTGCATATAGATAGCCACCAAACTCCATACATTAGATAAAAATAAGAGCCACGATGTTAACCAATTAACAGTTCAAGAAAAAAGCAGACATCCAAGAACTTGCTTTGTTACTTTTGCGTGGCCAGAACTACAAACCCCAAAGCAGAGCAAACCCAAAACATCAGAGAAAGTACAATACTGTTGTCAAGGAGTGGTGCTGCTGCTTTGCGATCGCTGCCACCATAGTGAACGCGCTACCACATTCGTGCACACGCACACATGCCACACACCTGTTTTCCACGTCCTGTCAGTCCACTCCGTCGGTCCACATTTATTTCGTTGGTCAGCCATCACGGTTGGGTGCGCACTAGATCGCTGTTAAACCATCTTCTACGCCACAGTCCTCGTGTTCAACAAACATTTCTCCCGAACTCGCCTACCATGCACAACTCTCCACTTTCAAACCGAGCGCCGCTGTTACTTCCGGGTTTTTAGCGCCAAGCACTTGACGCTAGCGTGTGACGTCATGGCGAAATACTAGGTTTTAAAATAAAAATTTTCTTTTTTTTGTACAGTCTAAGTGCATGGGGTTATGATAGATCGAATGAGTATACCTTTATGTACTCACTAACATTTATGTTGATCATAAAATGTTGTTTTGATGAAGAAAACTGTTATTTTTTAGAATCAATTGGCTTAGGGCACTTGGGCAAACTACGGCCCGGGGGCCACTTGTGGCCCGTTAAACGTTTCAATCCAGCCCCCCAAACTTGAAAAAAATTAAATGAATAAGCCTTGTTAATGGTTTATTTTCTAAATACTGTGGTTTTTCAAAGACATATATATTGTTGTAATGCTTTTGTTCACTTTCGTTTAAAATTAAATGTATTTTAGGACTCATTGTGCCCCCCCCCCCCCTCCCAATCAAAAAGTTTGCCCATCCCTGGCATAGTGGATGGGCCGAGGAGTTTAAAAGGCACACATCATGCATTTTTCAGTCAGTTTTAGCCAGGGCTTGGTATGGGGAAGACCAGCTGGTTTACATGTAATCATTAAATTTTCCCAAGTTTTATTTAAGTTAATTGGACAAAACAAAAAAACGCAATATTCTTCTGCCAGAGAGTATGTAATATTCTTCTGCCATTTTATTGTAGAGGGCCATTTTGAGCCCCTAACAATATTATTCAACCAAGAGATCATGAGTCGTCGCCCACTTACTTTCTGAAGTCAGCTGGGATGTCACGGCTGTGACCCTCGTGAGGATAAAGTGGTTCAGATGGAAAAGTAGGACTAAGGGCTTTTTCTCAGGTTTCCATGCGCAAATCCATGTATATTAGGTTAATTGGAGACTCTAAATTCTCTACTCATCAAATGACATTCGTGACCCTGATGGATAGATAAAATAGATTATTAATCTGCCATGGGAAGTCCAAGGTGTCTGGTAGAAAGAAATGCATTCATACACTCATTACACAGTCAACCAAGCAAAGACACAAAGCCTAGGGCAGGGGCGGGCAAACTTTTTGATTGGAGGACCACAATGGGTTCTAAAATATGACAGAGGGGCCGGACCAGGAGCAGATGGATGGAGTGTTTTGGAAACCTCACCTCATCTGAGAAAAAAAATACATTTAATTTTATATGAAAGTGAATAAAAGCATTCCAACAATAATATTTGTCTTTGAAAACCACAGTGTTTAGAAAATAAAACATTAACAAGGTTTATTCATTAAATTTTTTTCAAGTTCGGCGGCCCGGATTAAAACTTTTAACGGGCCGCATGTGGCCCCCGGGCCGTAGTTTGCCCTCGCCTGGCCTAGGGCATAAACACATACATGTAATATCCAATCCGCTTATTCTCACAAGGATAGCGTGCTGGAGCCTACCCAGCTGTCAACGGGCAGTAGGCGGGGCACACCCTGAAGTGGTTGCCAGCCAATCGCAGGACACGCAAAGACGAACAACCATCTGCGCTCAAACTCACTCACAAATGCAACCTCCACACAGGAAAGCTGGGTCCCGGGATCGAACCCTGCACCTTGGGACTGCGAGCCGGATGTCCTAACCAGTCTTAACTCATTAAATACCAGCCATTTTCACTGGAGCAACCCACTCAATCCCAGAGTTTTCCTGGGTTTTGACTAATATTGCAAGGCCCACAGAATATTGTATTCTAATGCTATATAGACATGGAGCACACCCGAAGAAAGATGAGACTCTCTTCTTTCAACAGAAAAAAAATGTTTGTTCCTATCTTTTTCCATTCTTGAACAATCGGCATTTGAAAATAGCTAAATTTCATGAAAACTCCAATCCCTGGGGAAAAAACTGAGAAAATGAGCTTTTTGTAAACTGATGCATTTTGACCATAATTTGAACTTTGACACTATTATTTATGGCTTTTATGACACCTCTAACATCTAAATAATGCATGCCTTCTATAAAATAACAAAAAAAAGCACAAAAAATATGTTTTTGATAAAATAAATTTATTTGCACATAACACTAAACGACTGAACTGTTGAACTATGTACAAAAATGAAATACATCAGTGTCATACATACTTTTTTTTTGTGTGATATAAAATAAAACAGTTGCCTTGATGCAAGGGCACACAACATAGTTCACACCACATTCTTGTTTCACTCCGTTTGCCTTTGCGCAAACAGACCCGACACTTTCGTTGTGGTCTGGCTTTGCTGGTCCGTGGAAAATAGGCGAGCTTGTGTTTGTCCACTGGGGTTTGTGTGAAAATAATTGTCTGGGAAGTGATTGCTGGCATCCGCGATGTGCTGCAGAAGCTCATCCGTGAGAAACAGCTGCAGGAAATCAGCTGGCTCCTCAGACTCCAAATGGGCAGCGGCATTCAGTGGTCCAGGGGTTGCTGTAAAGTCGATTTTCCTCGGTTGCCATCCAGTGTGACGCCATCCGGAACCACTGCTTCCTGATGCACAACCTGTAAATTACAGAAATATAAACAATTGGAAATATATATTTATTGCTGCATTTTATTGCTGGCGTGTGAAGTTTCATATTATAATTTACCTTTCTTTACACCAACAAGACGAGGAGGAACTTTCTTGCCGCGGGATGCACAATCTGTGAATTTTAGAAAGTATGCATGATTACCACACCATTCAGTATTGTTGTTTCCTCGTCGGGGAGGAGATACGCTCGCGTCTAACTGCACATTTATGCGACATTTTCTGCCCGCAAGATGCATGATATGTACAATAAAAGCATGAGGGGTAAAACCACATGTTCAATGGTAACTTGCGAGCGCTTACCTCCTCGTTCGGGGGGATCTGGTGAGGACTCTCAGCTGCTTTGGCTATTGTCCGAAGGCAGGCGATGCAGGCCGCAAGGCACGCGCACCCTCTTTAGACGCCTGTTTGTTGTGACGACGACGAAGCGTCATCCTCTCAACCAAAGCGTCTCCATCGCCTTGATGCTTTTAGGAAGCTTTTTTTTACAAAAACGCATTCCTCGATCGTCATTTGCTTGGAGGATTTCATTGCTAACGCTACTAATGCGACTGCTGCTAGTGCTGCCGATGCTGCTGCTACCCACGCTGCTCTCCACACTTATAAGTCTACCCCAGGATCCCGCCCCCCATTTGTACCTCTGGCGCAGATTCAAGGCGGATCTTTTGCACCTCTGCCCCCTGCTGGGTGATTTTTACATGATTCACAATGCGGACAAGGCTGATTCTCAGTCAGAGGTTGCATCAGACCCTTATGTACACTATGACGTAAAAAAGACAGGAAACGTACTTATACGTCTTTGGTAGAGGGCGCCATTGCATTAAAAGACGTCTTTGTACGTCTAAGGGAGTAAATGAGTTGAACAAAGTACAGGGTCCTTCACCTGACTACAGATGATCTTCTGGGGACTTTATTTGGTTTTAATCACTTTTGGGGTCTGTATCTATGCACACTCCCTGGTTTTGCTACCTTCCCGGGTACCACATACACACTGCTTAGTTTCTCTGCCTTCGTGGGTACCACATACATATTGCTTGGTTTCTCTGCCTTCCTGGGTACGACATACACACTGCCTGGTTTTGCTACCTTCCTGGGTACCAGTCACACAAACGTCAGACGACTCAGCACATACCGACTGTCTCAGCACTACACACTTTCACTCCAAGGCAGTGCTGTGAACCAACTTACTGACAAGAGGTAGTATTTAGAATTTTAAAAAGTGCTTGAAAGGTTTTGTTCATGTAAAACCAACAGATTATGACATTATTATTATTATTTAAATCAGTATTAAACAGCATCAGCATAGGTTAAAGATATTATACAGACTATATACGATAAAAAAATACTAAACCACCCTTGCTTTTCCGTCATTTCTTGTATAAGTTAACACACAGATGTATAACATTTGTTTATACAAATATAACGATTAAAAAGTAGCTGATTAGAGTTTTAATTTTGTATTCATTAATCTGTAATAAAAATGGACATATTTTGGTTAATAAAATTAACAAGAAATAAAAGTAAAGGGTGTTCTAATACTTTTTTCAAGATTGTCCTAACATACATTTAATGTTTACAGTATATGTCTTCGGAAGAAGCGCAGCATTAGATTTTTTTTTTTGTTCTCTCTCTTTGACTTCTGAATTTGAATTTCTGTCACAGATGTGCTTGAATTCTATTTTGGATGATTTGTGTTAAACTGCACAAATATTTGAAGAGCCATAGAATTCAAGAATCACACCAGTGCTGCTACTCCTCCGAACGGGTGAACGCCCTTGATTAACAACCTGCGTTGAGGTGGCTTTTGAGATTCGTGGTGTGGGAGAAAAATCTCTGAAGGCATTCTTAGACTTCAAGAGAGGGTCCACAATTTTCAAAGATTCACTTCCGTCTGAATCAGAGGCCTCACTTGTATCCGGAATATATTCATCTCCACTGTCATCTGAGTTGGAGTAATAATGCTTATCCATTCCAAAGTCAGCCTGTTTTTTTAATCTAAAAAACAACAACAACGAAATATAAAGGATAGAAGGCAGGAGACCAATAAAATATATGCAATTTGCTTGTAAGATTCCCTGAAATCTATATGGGTTGTTTACCTGTATACTTTTGGTCCTCCTGAGCCTTGGGATAGTAATATGGTCTGGGTCTGAGGCGCAAAGTTCAGGGGCAGGATTTGACAATGATTCGTCAGAATCTGTGTCGTTATTCCAAGGAAGATTCAGCCCATATTTTTTGTCCAAGGGAGGAGACTGGGTTGCATCAGAGTCCAAGAGAAAATTGAGAACCCATTAAATACTTAATCCCCAGAGGAATCTGCACAGAAAAAGGTCTTAATTCTATTTGAAAAAAAAAAAAAAACTAAAATATTGATGAATGATATGACAAAATAATGTAATAACAAAATTAATTGACCGTAACAAAAAGCTCCCGGGAGGAAAACTACATTAAATGTTTTTTTAACAGGGCAGTGAAAATATTGGAAAATAAAAACGATAATAAATAAAATAATATAAAAAAAGAATTCAATGTGTATCGATGGACCCATATGAAATACTTATATCGCTATGTACTTATCAGCCATATCGCCCAGCCCAATATGTAACTGCAACTTCAAAACCTCGGGCCATAACAGGATTGTAACATGGGATGCATATCTTCATTCCTAAATTTGTAGATCCCGAGGAGGCTGCTCAATGGTCCTGGTAATCTAAACCTCAACCAATTCGGTCACAGCCAATGTTCTCCATCCTTGTTAAGAAGTTTTGAAATGATTTAATAGATATACTATTGCAAACTATACCAGAATTTTAGACATTTTAAACTTTTGATCACAATTTTACCTATTTTCTAAAAATCTGAAGAATCCACATGCCAAATCACCTGCTGTAGACACATAGGTTCTGTTCTGACAGATAATTCAGTTACAGGTTGTGTACTTAAAGCCAATAAGAGGGCAATGCAGCAGTCGACAACCTGACGAAAGCTTAAGTCTCCCAATGAGAGAACTGTAGTGGCTGGTAGGTTCTTAGATTGTAACATAGTAAAGACATATACTAGGCATAACTGTATATCATATGATGATGAGGGAAAATATTATTAGCTACGATTTATGTCCAGATATATTAGAAAACTTGTCCAACCAGCACAGGTCTATCTAACTGTAATTTTAACATCTCAAGACACGACAGGATGACCACATGATACGCATACCTCCTTTTCAGAGTCTGTCAAAACTTGAGAAGGCTGCTTCGATGTTCTGGTGGCATCAACCTCAGCCGATTCAGTCATTGTCGGTTGTCCTCCATCCTAATGAACAAGTTGAATATTAATTTAATGAATTAAAAAAAGAAAATGGATCAGAATTTTACACATTTTAGGCTTTGGCCACCCAAAACAAAAACTAACAAGTTCACGAATGAAACAAAACCAATTACTTTAGCGCATG
Source organism: Idiotropiscis lumnitzeri (assembly GCF_059441095.1). Classification (NCBI taxonomy): domain Eukaryota; kingdom Metazoa; phylum Chordata; class Actinopteri; order Syngnathiformes; family Syngnathidae; genus Idiotropiscis; species Idiotropiscis lumnitzeri. The sequence continues at coordinate 103,965 of NW_028283743.1, read as the reverse complement.
ACAATTAATCTTCAGTAGAGATATGTTGTGACTGATATTTCAGTCACAGGTTGTCTTTTGAACGCCACCAGGGGCGCAATGGAGCACAGGACAGCCAAAAGTCTTCTTGTCGGACACCTGTAGTGGCTGGTAGGTTCTAAGATTATAACATAGTAAAGGCACATACAACTCCTAACTGTATTTCATATGATAATGAAGGAAAAGATGATTAGCTATGATTTATGTCAACAATAAAAATGGCTCTACGGGGTCCCCACAAACACAAACCTGACAGTTGGGTGTCAGATGGCCAACATACCTGACACGCAATTCAACTCAACTGGACCCCACAACACAAGAAAAAGCTGAGTGAGCCTCAAACCAGACATACACATTCACTGACAAATATCCTGTGACACCAGATATATTAGAAGTCTTGTCTAATCAGCACACGTCTATCTAACTGCAATTTTAACATCTCGAGACACGACAGGATGAGTACACGATACGCATACCTCCATATCTGAGTCTGTAAAGCCTGGAGGAGGCTGCTTCGATGTTTTAGTAGCATCATAAATTTATTGAATTAATTATATTTGAGGTTGGATAAGATTTTTACACATTTTAAGCCTTAGCCACCCAAAACAAAACATAAGCTCATGAATGAAATAAAACTAATTAATTTCGCCCATGCCAATTAATCTTCTGTAGACGCGTGTTGTGACCAGTGTTGTTTTTGGCAGGCATTTTAGATTTTGTCCAAGTCATTTGGACAAAGTGCTGATTTGTTTACATCACATTTAGTCATCCCAATTCGTTATAGTTTTAGTCCAGTTTTAGTCAACGAAAACTAAAAAAAGGGTTTTAGTCCAGTTTTAATCGACGGAAACGCAAAAAAAGTTTTACCCTAGTTTTCGTCAATTTATTCACAAAGGTTTTAGTCCAAGCGGCACGGTGGCCCAACTGGTTAGCAGGATGGCCTCACAATATTGAGGTCGTAGGTACGATTCTGGCTCCGGCCTTCCTGCGTGGGTTTCCTCTGGGTAATTCGGTTTCCTCCCATATTCTTAAAACATGCATGGCAAGTTGCTTGGACACTCTAATTGCCCCTAGGCATGAGTGTGAGCGTGGATGGTTGTTCGTCTATGTATGCCCTGCGATTGGCTGGACACCAATTCAAGGGTGTACCTCGCCTACTGCCGAAGACAGCTGGGATCGGCTCCAACACCCCCCGCGACCCTAGTGAGGAGAAGCGGTACAGATAACGGATGGATGGATGGATGGGTTTAAGTCCATTTGAGTTAAAACAAGGCATTCAAGGTTTCCACCCAATAACAAAGACTTTTGGATGGACTACAAAGGATTCTTCATTACAAACAGAAAAAAGTGGCAACAGTGGAATCAATGCTCACTGCTCCAAAATAAGCAGAGAAGCAAAACATTTTGTTGGGCAACTGTTGTGGCTTTATTTCACTAAAAGCAACATAAAATAATTTATGAACCACATGCTAACAATTTTGTCTCGTCAACGAAAAAAATTCATGTACATCACGTCATGTTTTCGTCATAAAAGAACCTCGTTTAGCTTGTCATCGTCATTAAAAAAGGGGCGTTAACGAAGTATTTTCGTCATAGTCATCAGTGACGAAAACAACACTGGTTGTGACTGATATTTCAGTCCCAGGTTGTCTCCTGAACACCACCAATTGGGCAAGGGGGCGCAGGAAAGCCTGGGGTCTTCTATTTTTACAGTATAGAAAGGCTAAATATCAAATTGAAACAGTGTTTTATATCATGAATATACAGGGTTGGTGCTGGTTCTGGTAGGGAAACCACAACATAAAGATGTCCTTAATTAGTCCCACAATGGGGATATTTGCAATATGGCATATGATGGCCTAACAGGGCCACCGCCCAGAAAAGAGTAACGCAGAACTTTGTAATACTGTCACTCCCTGACCAGTTCGTTGTTCCTGAAGAGCCAAACTTTGACTCAGACCCACAAATTTGAATTACAGATAGTGGACAATGGAGAACTCCCCCAGTCAGTCAGCATGTTCAACTTCCATAGAAACCTCAACATACATTTATTAGATTGCCAAACTAATTGGAAACTACATCACCAGAACACCACAAGTGGGCTCTGTTATTGTACTTAAAGATGCATCTTACAAACCTGTGTTCTCCAAGGCCAGCTGGTCCATAGTCTTAAGTTATTTCTTCGCCAACATCAATGTCTCGGAGCGCAAACAGACAGAGGTGTGGTCTGTCCTCTGTTGTCTTCTTCTTCATTTTACAGTTGGGGTGCATGTGGTCATCATTAACCAGTCTTCCCAGACTGCCATCTTCTTGAGCGGCATCAACACTTAAAATAGATTTAAAAAAAAAAAAAAACAATTATTCAATCAATGTCAGAAATTAATCTTTGAGACAATCTTGTGTACACAAAACATAAAAATAGGAAATCCACAATTTTTAAATCTTCTAAATCAAATCATACAAGAAATTTCTATTGGAATCAGACCCTATTAACAGCTTGTCTTTGAGACTTCATGGTCTATATTTTCATTTGTACAGATTCAACGCATGAATAAAAGTAATTACCGTATTTTCGCAGTCATAAGCAAACAAAGCGCCCTGTCAGTCGATGCGTCCATTAAATGGACAAAGTACCACTCACGTCCATCAGCCCTTGTCATCAACGAGCTGTTGGAAGTGCATGTTAGCACACCCTGCTGGGCAAAGAGTGAGTTGTCCATGCTTACAATCGACCGTGACAAATACACCATCTGACTATAATGTTTGGGTGATGGTGTTGGAAAAAGCTGGACAAAGGGCAGCTGTCCACAATGTTTTAGTCTGTCTTATCATTTATGTTATTGCAAGCAAGAAACGTCCCAGGTTTAGACAACAGACAAAAAGTCCAAAGCATAACAGCACATCTCTTTAAACAGCCATGCAAATCTCTCTAAACAGCTATGGGATTGTGGGTCTCTGCTCCCAGAATGCATTGCTTGAATTAGCTAAGGCTGAGTGGCTTTTGTATTATTTTCATTTTTTTTGGGTATATTGATGGCATGAGAGATACATGTTTGTGTTAATCTTATTTCTATGTTTCATTGTTTGCTTGTATGATGAGTTTTTTATTTTTTTTTGAAACCGTGACTCTAAGGAGTGTGGTGAGCAGCCAAGTCCCTCCCCTGACGTTGCTTTGTAGGCTATTGCCAATGCACCTAATATTGGCCTGAGCCATTGTCAGCTATTGTCAATAGAGACTTGGCGTCTGCTGCAACAATGGGGTGATTGCTCATGTTATTGGGGCATAGTAGGCTGCTATTGGCTGTGTCAGTGTGGGCAGCTCTGCCAAGTTCATGCTATGCTAACAGCAGCTGTGCTATCGTCTTGTCAGGCGGTGCGTCCAGTATATGTTACAAAGACAGAAATAGCGGCCTCAACAGGTGTTGCGCCCTTTGACACGGCGCGTCTTTTGGGTGCGAAAATACGGTATACATTTTTGCTTAGAGAATGATTTTTCCCCTAACACTTATGGGATGAGTATGTGTTTATTTTTTTAAATAAAAACAAAAATAAGATAACATCTCAATCTTTGCCTCACCTCCAAGTTTTTTCTTGCCGGCGGAAGTCAAACAAAAAGACAGTGCCTCTTCCATCCATCTTCCTGCGTTGAGATTTATCAGAATCTATCAATTTTCCTCTGTACTCCATAATAAAGAATAAAGTCGTCTTTCCTGAAAGGGGCCTTGGTAAATACTCCTCGACCTAGTTAACAGGGAAATCAAGATAGCTTCGTCATATTTTTAAGCACACAAATAAGGAGTCATCATATTCATTTGGGCCACTATACTAATGTAGGGTGGTTTGAAACATTGCTTCTTGTGAGGGATAGAGCAGAGCCCTTCTTTATGATTTTAAAGGAACAGACCAGCCAAAATTCATTTTCCAGCATTGCATTAGCCAGTATGTATTAGGACTGAAAGTACAAATGTCAATGGCACCTGGTTACGTAAAAAAAAAACTTTAAGATTATTTAGTTTCATAACAATGACATACACTGTATACACAGTCATATTGGATCGCGTCACGTGATCTCTGTGACGTATAACGTGCTTTACACTAGACTATCAATATCGGACTTGTTCACTGGTCTATTGTGGTATAAAAATGCCGGAGGGCGTCATCAAGTACAGCCTTAATTTAGGTAGAACTCCTACCATCAGGTTTCACGCTCACTGAAATAACTTGAAACTGACAAAAGAAAAGGTCAAGACACTCTTAATGTAAAATAACCACTTAAAAAACGATGTCAGCTTGGTTATCAGAAAACAATAATATATCTTAGCAAAAGCGTTAACATCATACCTTTAAATGAGTTTATATACTTCGCTTCTAACTCTGCAGTCTTGTCCAGACCCTTGACTGCATGTTCAATAGTATCCTGCTTTGGGGACTTCCTGCATCTCAGGGAAGGCATTGTTTATTCTATAAAGAAAAAAGACAGTTTTGTGTTGAGAATTATTAATACTATAGGCTAAATGGAGTTTTAACAATATCAGTGTAAGAAAAATAAATTATAAATTAAAAAAATATCAATCCCTCCATCCCAATTAATGATTTCAACCATAATAGTTTATATTGAAGTTTAAACAACAGACAGACAGATTTATGCAGTGTGACTACAAAAATCTTACCAAAATTGCATTCACAGTAACCTTTGCTTTAAGAATCATGTAATTAACCAGTGAACATCGTGTCTTACACAAAAATTAATGACAGAAATTATCATGGTACTTGCATTCTGTTGTTCTATAACAAAAGTGCAAGCTGTTAGCTCCGCAAAGCTAACGCAACAAGCTAGCGTCCCTCGTGCTCACATTCAATGCAAACCTGACCACCGGATGAAAATACGCGTCGGTTTAGTTCTTTAAATGAGTAAAAGCACCATGACGTTTTATAATTATTCAATGCTTGACTGGAGCTCGTCAATTATGTCGATGTAGGAGCACATGTTTGCTAGGCCAGTGTTGTAGGCCCACATCCATGGTGCTACTTTGTATAGTGTTTTCCACACAACTATCTCTAACCATGAACAAATGCACTCGAGGCATGTTTTGAATAAAAACAAACGAAAAACACTTACCTCTCCGTTTCAACAGCAGTTCGAACTTCGAAGTGGTGATATTCTCCAGCGTTAAGCACCTGCTCGAACTGCGAATAGGTCAAATTCAACAGCGTCTTTTTTCTGTCTTAATAAGGACGCGATGAGAGGAGGAGCGCTTGCCTTTTCGTCAGCACGCCCCGCGCGGGTGGTGCTGCTTTATCACTCTCTATCTGTGCCCGCCCGCCGGCATGTCGATAGAAAAATAATATTCCTTCAAACATTACTTTCATCTTCTTAACGTTTTGTAGTGAATTTAACAGGTTCACCACTTTTTTCAAATACACCAATGGAAAACAGGTCTTAATTGAGGAAACATACAAAGAGCGTCTCACAAACACCTTATGATGAGCAATGTAATTTGATCACGTTTTTTGTCACTGCCTGGACGTCGGTTCACTGGCCTGGTGGCAGTGGCTTGTAGACACTGTCACTGAGTGGGAACGGATCTCAAGGTGGGTCAAACTAACCCAAGCAGTGGATCGGTCCGTTTTTTAAATTTATTAATTTTTTTATTTTATGTATTTATTTATTATTTAATACAAGGGCTTCGGCTCACTACCAGTGGGCGGGACCAAAGAATTTGGGTTTCCTTTGAGCTAGGAGGCAGTCAAAGGCAGTCCAATCCCCGGCAACATAAAGCGCCTAGCTCTGGGGACATGGAATGTCATTTCTCTGGTAGGGAATGAACCCGAGCTGGTGTGTGACTAGACCAGTGGTTCTCAATTATTTCCTGTCATGCCCCCCCTACCAAGAAGAAAACAATTCGCACCCCCCCCACCACAATTTTTTTTTACATTTCGTACTAATGTACATGTTCTTTGCATATTAATGTTAGATTGTCAATAAAATATCTTACCTTAACAAAGCTAAATTGATAAAAAAATATATCATTTTGAGAACGACTATTGTGAGGATCTCGAAACTCAGTACTCTGTGGTGCTAATATTGATGAGATGATAAATATGTTGAAGCCACAGAACAAAAAGATTAGATATTGTTTGGAAATTAATGACGTACATAACAAAGGAATATCAGCCTTGATTGGAGTACATTACTGCATTTAAATTTTTAATAAAAATGAAACAATTATTGATGTTATGACCACTATGAAGAATTTAAAAAAACAATATATAGGGATAATTATAGTTTTCATTTTGTTATGTTTAGTCTGTTCATGTTGCATTATTTTTATGACAAAGATGATGGTTAATCGTAGGTTTGTTGCCCAAATGTACCGTTACAACCTGATTAATGTTGAGAATGACGAACTCAAACTGGACACTAAAACGTAAAAACACATGGACTTCTTGCCCCTGTCCACACACGTGCACACACACACACACCATACACGAAGATCCGGGAGGTAAGGACGGCTGTCCTCTCCTACAACGAGGCAAGGGCCTCCACCAAGTCACCCCAGGGACAAGTTTTATTCCCTGATGGTCATCAAATTATGAGGATCTCATTCTACGCCGGAAGGGAGGAGGGGAATTTTTCCCTAATGTGAGGTTTTCGCTCCTCCACTGATGATCACACTGTTGTATGATTTCATTATGATGATCTGTCTTAAAGCCGTAAGGACATGATTTTTAAATCCACAACAGGGGGGAAATGTAAGATGGGCTGAGGATAGGTAATCAGTTTGTGTATTCATAATCATGTTTTTATACACTCATTAATGTTTAACACACACAGAGACACTTACTTGTTATTTTAACACACACACACACAGACACCGTATCCTGAAGATGTGTTTAGTTAAACTGACCTTGGGTTATGATTTTCTGCCTGCTGGAGTCCCTGGTGATTAGTTATTGATGCTTTAGTTAAACTGACCTTTATACCGTGAGTTATTGATGTTTTCTGTCTCTTGGTGATTAGTTGTTGATGCTTTTCTGTCTTCTGGTGATTAGTTATTGATGAGTTAGTTTCAATAAAAAGGCAGAACGGAGGGTGAGAGTCAGAGGGTGTGCGGGATTGAACTGGCAAGACGGCTGTTTCGCCTCCTGGCTCCCTCTCCCATTCTGAATGGCACAAAACGAAAACTTTAGTAAGTTATTTCAGTCTAAAAAAAGGCGTCAGGGCATTTTTAAACCGGACAGTAAGTCGTCACTGTCTTGGTTCCTTTTTGTGCCTTGACCCATCCCGGAATTATTGAAAGGATGCAGTCCTATTTACAGGCCCCAGTGACACCCCAGGTTTCTGTTGTTTGTACGAGGGCGCTTAATAGGTACTGCTATTCACAATCGTCTTAGGCTGTTTCTTTGCAGAAGTTTATGGACAATGTGTAGTGCTGTAGGATGCAGTCTAGAGCATTCTTGACATTGAAGCTTTTGTTTCCAGCAACTGCTAATGCGACCGTGCATCAAACATGCAAAACACAGACCCTTGCTCCTCAAGAAGTCAATCTTATCCTTGTGATGCTTTCTCCTAAATTCCTTACAAATTGTGAGACTGTTGCTCTCCATTACAATTAGCACATGGTTTGGCAATAGCATCCACTGAAACAGGTTCTGCCTTTGGCGTGGTGGTTTTGTTGTTTTCCATCTTGGCGGGCACAATGACTGTTGTGAAGACTTTCTTTGATTTTGGTGTTTCTGTGTGTTGTGATTTTGTTTTCTGTTTTATAGAATCTTTCGTGCTTGTCAACAAAGTCAACAAAATCCTTAAACTTCACTCTTCTATTTGTTCTTTCTTGGAGATTGGAGGCAAATTTTCTCCAAGATTCTATAAGTCTGTATGGAAGTTTGTTTGCCAATGCCTTTATATTAGCCATGTTGTCCAAGTCCTCCATGTAATTAACATCTGCCATTATGTTCAAACAGCCCATAAGGAATAATGTGAAAGACTGAAGTGCAACACCATCTTCAGACTTGATTGTTGGCCAATCCATGGCTTCCTTTAAATATGCTTCTGCTATCATGAAGTCATCACCATAAAACTCCTTCAAGATTTGTTTTGCTTTGGTATATCCTGTCAGAGGTTCCATATGGATGCAGCTCTTCACCAACTCATGTGGTTGTTCACTAGTATACTGCAGCTAAAATTGAAGATGATCACGGTTATCACTTGTACGGCCTTCAATCCCATGTTCAATGGCACCTATACAGGTTTTATAATGCAGAGGGTCGCCTTTAAACGTAGGAATGGAAAGTTCGGGAAGTAGCGATGCTTTTTGACTCTTTGCTAAGTATTCTGCGACACTGGCTTGCTGTGAGATTGCTTGGCAAAGGCCATCAAGCACATGTCCCTGTTGTTCTCTACTTTCTGTCTGATGTGGAAATCTAGCCATTGGAATAGTCGAAGTGGGAGCATTTCAGGTCAACACTGCTTGTTGCTCTGATAGGCTGTGATGGTAATTGAATGTTTTTCCTTGTTTAAATTGTAACACACTCATCAGGAATGTGGATACCATCCTCCTGGGTATTTTCATATCTTCTCAAGACATCCAATTTAGCATCAGACTCAGGGAGTGCCGTTTGCATTGCATGCATTTGCTTCTTTGCCTTAATTGCAGCTTCTTCTTGCTCAAGTGCCAACCTTTGTTGTAAATCAGCAGCCTTTGCCTTTAAACATGCTCGTTCCATTTGAGCCTTTAATTTAATTGAAGACGTTGACAGAAGTGAGCTTCTGTCTGTTAGATTCTTTACTTCTACTTCTATGGGTGTAGTTAGTTGATGCAGATCTACTATCATCAGGTGATATTTGTTTATTGCATCCTTCCTCTGCACGTTTCAAAACGTCCTTCTTCCATTGCTCACATTTCCATTAATTACATTTTTTGGATCAAACCAGTTATTTTGGTCATCGGCAAAATCCTCTTCAGTCTTTAAATTTTGCACACCGGAATTGAGGTCCACAAATTCTTGCTCCATGCCGCTAAAGCAAACACGAAGCTCAGTTTTTTACAGCGTCAACATTTGCATCATCCTCCATCAATTGTTCAATTTGACGTTGCATGGAGGTCAATTGAGCAAATTTGCACCTGCGTGCCTGCATCCGTTTAGGCTTGTGATCTTCTACAGCTTTTCTCCGTCATTTTTAATGTCCGCTTTCCACTGTCTTGTTCCTCCATGTCAATCCACAATCAAGCAAACAAAAACGTCAAACTGACTGTAGCGTCTCAATTTGTAGGTCAGCTGAATGACGATCAAAGTTTTAAGCAGTTTACTCACGCACCTGTTACGTGCACGTCCTTGTTAACTCGCGATGCTTGTCAAGTATGGACGCATGCTAACAGCTAGCAGCTCATTGTCCCGACTGGAAAGTTGCTCCTTAGCTGTGATGTGCCTAGGGTTACACTATCTATCATTAACAAACACAGCCAGCCCTCCTCTTTCCTCTTACCGCTTTCCAGTGTCCTGTCCGCAAGTAGTATTTGGAAGCCGTCAAATTCCACGACGGTGTCCGGCGTTAGGTCTGTTAGCCATGAATCCGTGAACATCAGCAAGCTAGCTCATTGGAAGTTCCTCTCGTGCCGCGTCCATTTTCTTGGGAAGGTATCTAACATTTCCCATAAAAACGGACAGGAGGACGGGGTGGTCACGCCTCCTCTTTGCCTGGCGTTTCGCCCCCGCGCGACATCCCCCGTCTCTTCCTCCTCAACTCGTGGGGGATATCGGGTCTCGCTCCGGGAGTCGGCACGGGGTTAGCACGAAGTGCTAACAGCTGATCTCTTGTGTAAACGATTGATCCGTAGCTCCCAGTGACATCTCCGGACACGATCACGCAAAAAACAGCCCCCAGCAGCAATAAAACCACCGCAATTTGGATGTCCATTGCTGCGATGAGGTAAAATAAATAAAACTGGGTAAAGGAAAAAACACGCGAAAAAGGCTCAAATAGTGAGCCGTGCTGCTTTAGCAGGTAGCCACTCGCGTGGTGACGGAACCGTAAAAACAAATGTGGTCCCATCAAAATCTGATGGGATATTTAAAAATAAAAGCGTGAAAATTTGCTTATTTGTCTGTCGTCACCAATGATTAAAAAAATTAAAATCATTACAAAATCCTCAAGCTATCGTGATACCAGACAAGTTCTGCGGGACACCAGACCACCCCAGTTGTCCACAAAAAGTGGTCACTTCAAAATTTGATGTGGCATTTAAAAATAAAAAAATCACCTGAAATATGCACTGTGATCAACACTGATTTAAAAGAAAAATCTTTAAAAAATATCCTCAAACTATCGTGATACCAAACCAGGATTGGGGATACTAGACCACACCAGCTGTCCACCAAAAGTGGTCACATCAAAATGTGATGTGGCACTTCAAAATAAAAGTAGCCTGAAATTCGCTTATTTCACGGTCATCACCACTGAGTTAAAAAAAAAATAGCTCGAGCTATCGTGATACCAGACCAGTTTTGTGGGACACGAGACTACCCCAGCTGTCCATAAAAAGTGGTCCCATCGAAATCTAATTTGTAATTTCAAACTAAAAGTTGCCTGAAATCTGCACATTTCACTGTCATCATGCCTGACTTTAAAATTTCATTAAAAAATATCCTCTAGCTATGGTAATACCAAACCAGGTTTGGAGGACACAAGACAACACAGCTTTCCACCAAAAGTAGTCCCATCAAAATGTAAGGAGGCATTTTAAAATAAAAGAGCTGGAGCTGTCGTAATACCAGACTAGTTTTGTTGGACACTAGACGACCCCAGCTGTTCATCAAAAATGGTCCCATCAAAATCTGATGTGTAATTTCACAATAAAAAAAAAACCCACCTGAAATATGCACATTTCATTGTCATCAACACTGATTTTAAAATAATCATTTCAAAATACCCTCGAGCTATCGTGATATCAGACCCATTTTGGGGGACACTAGACAACCCCAGTTGTCCATCAAATGCGGTCCCACCAAAATGTGATACGGCATTTCAAAATAAAAGTAGCCTTAAATCAGCATACATCACTGTTATCAGGCCTGACTAAAATATCATGACAAAATATCCTCCAGCTATCATGATACCAGACAAGACATATTTCACTGTCATCACCATTGATTTAAAAAAATTAATTAAAAACTAGAGCTGCGAGCAGCTATAAAGGGCCCTCGCCACCCGGACAACGTTGGGGTACTGGCACGTTGGAAATGTGAAATATTTCCGAGAAATAACGTGAGGAATCTTCAAGAGGAATTTGCTTGTAGTTAAAGTTAGAGCAGCTTTTGTTTTCAAAGCCTCGTCAATGTTTGAAGTAAATTTGTTGGCAGGCACTACAGGTGCATCAAATCAAAGACTAATAGACTGAAAAACATTTTCTTTCCGAGAGCCATCACCATTCTGAACTCTCACACACATGCACACACACACGACCACCCTTACCTTGCTGAACAGCGACGTATTGTGTTGTATTTCTCCAATTTCATACTATTTTCCATCACAATATTTATTCTCTTATTTATCTAATTTATATATTTGATTAAATTATTGTTGTATTGCACTGGAGAGGGGAGCTCCCTAATCTTGTTGCACACTGTACAATGACAATAAAAGGATTTCGGATTCTGATAAATTTAGAATGGCCGACTTCCTGTTCAATTTAGCATACGGCTCCATGAGACTTTTTATTAGGTCTTGGCTTTGTACACACTTCATCAAATTTTCAGTTTGGTGAAACAGAGATATGGGGCTGTTTTTTTTTGTTGTTTTTTTTTTTCTAGGGGGCGATAGCGAGCCATTTTTAAACAACTGTACGACAAAATAATAAAATATTGTGAATATTGAATCAACTCCCGGTTGAGTGGACGCTGGCACGTTTGGCTGCCACTGCTCACCGGTAACTCTCAGAAATTTTTTGGATCCGCTTGTTGTACCTGCTTTAGCAGTTTACAATCCCTCCAGTTACAGTGATTTTATTTATTATTATCTGTATGTTGAGCGATCCCGATTCTCATGAATGCCACCCACCGATTGCATAGTCGCTGACGCGTCTACTGTGGCTAAAGTTTAGCTTACCTATCAAAGTTAGCACCTGTCTGCCATGTGGACCCGCAGGCCAGTCTGCTTCTCGCACTTCTGCCTGTTCCTGTCATGTCATCAACCTGTGTCAGGACAACTTCAATCCACTGCCGCTGAACTCCGCTGGATTTACCGACACATGCCCGAGGGAAACGCACCACCACCACTGCTCCTCCTCCCGAACATCGCTCGTCGACCCTTGAAGGATTGTATGGCAATTACCGGCATTTTAAACATTTATGGGACAGAATGTCAATTATTTAATTTAGCAGGTTTATATTTACTGAATATGCTATGATCGCAAAATTCCGGACGAACTGGCGAGGCTGCCCGGCTCACCGTGGCTTGTCATCGGGACCGGGAGGCGGCGCAGGCGACGCAGAGAGAGGAAGCAGAAGCGGGGCTGCAGGTCCGGTGTCTTGCAACGGCTGCGACGGCAGCCCCATAGGCAACCACTGCCGAGTCTGTACCTCACCAACGCCAGATCCGTGGTCCACAAAATCGACGACCTGGGATTACAAATCCTGGGAAACCGCTATGTGCGAGACAGCAGTGTGATCGTCGTCACGGAATCCTGGCTGCACGCAGACGTCCCCGATGCTAGCATCCAGCTGGCCGGGCGCTCGCTACATCGCGCGGATCGGACAAGGGACACCGGTAAGAGACGGGGCGGGGTGGCTCTGTGTTTACGTGCATGAGAACTGGTGCGGCGATAGCACGATCGTCGAGAAGCACTCTTCCCCCGACATCGAGTTCATGTCCGTTAAATGCCGGCCTTATTTTCTCCCGAGGGAGCTAACGGTCGTGATTGTCACAGCTGTTTACATCCCTCCCGACGCTAGCACTAGCACGGCGCTCTCGCTACTCGCGTGCGTCATCAATAAACATCAGCGGGCCCACCCTGATGGCGTTCACGTAGTAGCGGGAGACTTTAATAAGGCCAATTTAAAGACTGTACTCCCAGAGTTTCACCAGCATGTCAAGTGCCCAACGAGGGGAGACAACACTCTCGACCATGTGTACTCGAACATCAAGCACGCATACAGGGCCCTCCCACTCGCCCCCCTCGGCCAGTCAGACCACCTGTCCTTGCAGCTCGCACCTGCATACATCCCTCTCAGGCGCAGATTCAGGCCCACCACAAAGACTGTGAAAACCTGGCGTGACGGCGCCATGAGTGAATTACAGGACTGCTTTCAAGACACAAACTGGGGCCTCTTTGATCATCAGGACCTTGATGTCTACACACATTGTGTAGTGGACTACATCAAGTTCTGCATGGAAACTGTGTCCCTACACAGGACTATACGGACCTTCCCAAATGCGAAGCCCTGGATGTCCAGCAGGGTTCGCTCTCTCCTCAAGGCCCGTGACGCTGCCTTCAGGTCAGGCGACAAAGCCCAGTACAGGGTGGCTCGTGCTGACCTGAGCAAAGGCATCAAGCTAGCCAAGGCAACCTACAAGGGGAGGCTGGAGGCCCACCTTGCCAGTAACAGACCACGGGAGGTGTGGCAGGGTCTACGGAGCATCACCAACTTCCGTGGCAGCAGCACGACCTCTGCAGACCCGAGTGCATCGCTGGCAGAGGAGCTTAACTGCTTCTTTGCTCGCTTTGACTCGCCCCAACCGTCACACCCCCGCACTTCATGCTCCAACTCCCCCCCACTCACCGTAGAGGAACACGATGTGAGGCGCGCGCTCCTGGCTGTTAACCCCAGGAAAGCTACTGGACCCGACGGAATACCAGGCAAGGTCCTCAAAACATGTGCCCACCAACTGTCACATGTATTCTGCAGGATCTTCAACCGCTCCCTGGCTCAAGCAGTCATCCCCTCCTGCTTGAAAACTTCCATCATTATTCCTGTCCCCAAAAAGTCACCAGCCGTCCACCTGAATGACTACCGTCCTGTTGCTCTCACACCAGTCATCATGAAGTGCTTCGAGAGGCTGGTTCTCCAGCACATCAGGGACTGCCTTCCTCCCACTCTGGACCCCTACCAGTTTGCATACTGGGCTAACAGATCCACTGAGGACGCCATCAACACTGCTCTGCATGTTGTGCTGGGCCACCTGGAACAACAGCAGAGCTATGCAAGGATGCTCTTTGTGGACTACAGCTTGGCATTCAACACAATCATCCCAGACATCCACGTCGCCAAACTTGACATTCTCGGCCTCCCTGCCCTCACACGCATCTGGATTAAGGACTTTCTGACCAACAGATCCCAGACTGTGTTGCTCGGCCCCTACACGTCCTCCACCTGCATGCTGAGCACCGGTTCCCCTCAAGGATGCGTGCTGAGCCCTCTCCTATACGCCCTCTACACCTACGACTGCAGCCCGGCACATGGCAACAACACCATCGTCAAGTTTGCTGACGACGCGACAGTGGTCGGTCTGATCTCGGAAGGTGACGAGACAGCCTACAGAGAGGAGGTAAAGAGACTGACAGCTTGGTGCAAGGACAACAGACTGCACCTTAACACTGCAAAAACAAAGGAGATTGTCGTCGACTTCAGGAGGAACAAGACGGTGCCGCCCCCCCTCTGCATCGAAGGCGTGTGTGTGGAGAGGGTCCACACGTTCAAGTTCCTGGGAGTACAGATCTCCGACGACCTTTCTTGGACTCACAACACCACAGCAGTGGTAAAGAAGGTCCACCAGCGTCTGCACTTCCTGAGAGTCCTCAGGAAATTCAACCTGGACAGGAAGCTGCTGCTAGCCTTCTACCACTCGTCCATTGAGAGCCTGTTGACGTACTGTGTCTCCACCTGGTACAGCGGCTGCACTGAGGCCGACAGAGTGAGGCTCCAGAGGACAGTCAAAACAGCGCAAAGGATTATTGGCTGCCCTCTCCCCTCACTGTCGGACATCTACACCGCCCGGTGCCTCAGAAGGGCTCTCAACATCGTCAAAGACAATACCCACCCAAACTCACACCTGTTCGACCTGTTGCCCTCTGGCAGGCGCTACAGATGCATCAAATCGAGGACCAATAGACTGAGAAACAGTTGCTTTCCGAGAGCCATCTCCATTCTGAACTCTCACACACACACGAGAACACCCTTACCTTGCAGAACAGCATCGTGATGTGTTTTTATATACCCTATTCTGTACTAAATTCCATTGCACTCTCTTATTTATTAATCTAATTTATATATTTGTCTGTCTTATTGTTGTATTGCACTGGAGAGGGGAGCCTTCTAATCTCGTTGCACACTTGAGTACAATGACAATAAAGGGATTTCTAATTCTAATTCTAATTCTACTACGCATAGGAATGACTGATTGTAGTCATGGTCTTTACTGATTTATGATATTATTTTCACATGCTAAAGTTATATTACTTAGTTTATAAATGTGTGAACATAGTATTTTCATGACCTACACTCACATTCACATCATACATATTCAGTCTGCACATTACAAACTGATGACAAGCCAGACAGCACTTCATGGACAAATATGACAAAGCACATTCTCCACATAGGACATAGAGATGCAAACATACCAAATTGGGCACTGGATTTAGTTTTAAAATCGCTGCATTGGCTCCCCGTGTGTTTCAGGATTGATTTTAAGGTTCTTCAATTAGTTTTTAAATGCCTTAACGGTCTTGGGCCATCCTCGCGGACCCTGAGGTCCTCTGGCACCGGCCTGTTAATTATTCCTCGGGTGAGGACTGGAACACATGGCGAGGCTGCATTCAGCCATTCTGGTCCTCGTCTATGGAATAGCCTGCCGGAGGACATCAGGTCCGCAGAGACTGTTGATATTTTTAAAAGGAGGCTCAAGACCAGACCTGGGCATTGCACGGCCCGCGGGCCACATCCGGCCCGCCGGGTGGCACTGACTGGCCCGTATGACAGACCTGGGCATTGTATGGCCCGGGCCACATACCTTTGGTTGACTCTGACCGCGAGTGTAAGGTTAATTGGAAATTTCAAAATAAACATACTTTTTAATTTCACCTCATTCATGGGCGAAAGCTGCACTGCTTTTATTCTGAAATTGTTTTTTTTTTTTATTCCCGCACAATGTGCGTCGCACATAATGACGTAATGCGTTTATCAAGACATGCGCGCGATTGAATCACAACAAGACAACGTTCGTCCTCAAAAATGTCCGCTCAGGCTACAAAAAGAAAGGTAGATGCCGAATGTAGAATTTTCAACAAAAATTGGACAGCGAAGTATTTATTTACTGAAGTTAGAGGTAAAGCTGTGTGTTTAGTTTGCGGGGAGCAGATCGCCGTGTTGAAGGACTACAATTTGAGTCGGCATTACCAGACGAAACATGCAGAGAAATATAAAAACGGCACCAGATAACAATGAACTGGGACACTTTTTCTCAAAATCACAGTTCAGTGACAGTCAATATGTTGTATCTTGCTTAATGTTTGGTGCAAAAAGACAATATTGTGATGTCTTTAAAATGCTCAGAACCTTTACACAACTATCCAACAGTATATGGAACTCAAAATGTGTTTTGAAGTGAATGTGACAGAATATGTTTACTAATATGAGTCACAAATAGTAAAAAATGTTAATATTATGTCTACCATTGTGTTGAGAAATTTGAATGAATACATTTTTGTAAGGCAACCTCATTTTTTCAGTTTATTTGGTATTTAGTTTCATTGCTTAACTTTAATGCCAGCTTGTCAAAACAGTGCTATTTACTGCTTTTTAAAAAAGAAATACAATTAATATTATGCAGAATTGAGTTCAGCCTTTTGGCCCGGCCCTCCACAATATTTAATGTTTCTTATGTGGCCCCATGGAAAAAATAATTGCCCACCCCTGCTCAAGACTCACCTTTTTTGTTTGGCTTTTAAATAATTTATCTTAGTCTTTTAATTCAGGATTGTCATTTTATATATTATCATTGTCTTTAATTTTTTTTAGCTTCTTTGTCTTTTAGTATCATCATTTTTCTTATATATTTTAGCTGCGTCGTTTTATATTATTGTCTTTTAATTTTTAGCTTCTTCTCTGTCTTTTAGTATCATAATTTTTCTTATATATTTTAGCTTCGTCTTTTTATATTATTGTCCTTTAATTTTTAGCTTCTTTTTTGTTTAGCATTATCATTTTCTTTTATATATTTTAGCTCCAGTGTTTCCTCAAGGGGGGCCTCCGCGCTGGGAGGTGTGGCTGGCCTTCTCACAGGGGGCTTCATCCCGGAGGCTCCTTAGGCCCGGCGGACCGGGGCCCTCTGCACTATGTGTAGGGTCTACCCCGGTCAGTCTGGGCTAGGGGTCTGTGTGTTGGCGCAGCTCCCTGTGGGCGTGAGCCGTCATCCCTCTCAGCGCGGATGACCTACCCTGGGTACATTTTCTCATATGGTTTCTCTGTGCCTTACCCTGTCTTTCTACTAAGATGGTTTATTAAGTTGTGTGAATGCGAGTGTTCTGTGTGTGTGCGAGTTCAGGCGTGTATGTGGATGTGTCTTGTGTTTATGTTGAGTGGGTGGAATGGGTTTTAGTTTTTCGTTGTAATTTGGATGTTTTTATTGTACAGCACTTTGAGCCGCATTTTATGTATGAAAAGTGCTCTTATAAATAAAATTTGATTGATTGATTGGAGGGTTCAAGGGGACGCCATTGCAAAAACACATTCTGAAAGACATAATTTGATTTTGGAGCACACATACATGCACACTGACAAGATTACAGGGGAATACCAGCAGAAGAGACGGAGAGACTGCCCGCCGGAGAAGGCCAGCCGTGGAATACCAGTCTTGGGGACCAGCTGGGAATCAACCATCCAGACAATGATTAATCTGGAGAGGACCTTCCCTTGGACGTAGACCCGTGCCGGGGGAAGAATGTGAGGCTGGGCTGAGATAACGCACGACTCTTTTCGACTGTGCTTGCCCAAGTACATTTTCTCATGAGATTAAGAAAAAGCCGCTCAGTACTATTTCCTGAACCTCCGCCCTATTTCCTACCTACCATTCATTTCAAAAGTCCTAGATAATGTAGTCGCCACTCAACTCCACTCTCATCTCACCTGCAATAACCCTTTCAGTCCGGTTTCCGTGCACTTCACAGCACTGAATCAACTCTACTCAAGGTCACCTCTGCTCTCCTCATTGCAGCTGACTCAGATTCATTCTCCATTGTCATCCTTCTTAACCTGACTGCGGCCTTTGACACCATCTCACACACCATCCTTCTCAAAAGACTTTCTTCCATCGGCATCACCCACACCGCCCTCAACTGGTTCCATTCATACTTCAAAGACCGCACTCAGTTCATCCAGCTTAAATATTTCTCATCAAAGTCCCTCCCAGTCACCTCAGGTTTGCCCCAAGGCTCGGTCCTGGCCCCCCTATTATTTATCATATACCTCCTTCCCCTTGGCAGCATTTTCCGAAAATTCAATATCGCTTTCCATTGCTTCGCGGATGACACCCAGCTCTAGTTCTCCTGCAAACCCAGCATATCACTCCCTCCCACCTCCGTCACCTCCTGTCTATCTGAAATCAATGACTGGTTTTCTAATAATTTCATGAGGCTTAACAGCGACAAAACAGAAGTTATTCTTTTCAGTACAAAATCAATACAATCCAAAGTTGGCAGTTTTCCCATTCCTGTTGGCCCCTCCATTGTTTTCCCATCCCCTCAGGTCAAGAGTCTGGGTGTCATCCTTGACAGCACTCTATCTTTCCATAAGCATAATAACACAACCCGGTCAGCCTACTTCCATCTGCACAATATCAGTCAACACCGCCCCTCCCTTTTTCCCTCATCCACTTCTATTCTGGTCCAAGTCGAGTCAAGTCAATTTTATGTGTATAGCCCTTAATCACAGACAGTCTCAAAGGGCTTTACATAACCACAATCAACATCCACTGATCTTAACCCCCAGGAGGGCAAGGAAAAACTCAAAACCCCATTGGGGGAAAAGTGAGAAAACTTGAGAAGGGACCACAGATGGGGGGGAAACCCCCTTCCAGGATGACCAGGCTGCTTTGGATGCCAAGTGGGCAACATTTGACACATACAATGATGCTATACAATGTTAGATGAGATAATGTGAGAGTCAATTAAATGAAGTGCTGCAGGAAGATGACTTTAGTGGAGTGGGTCCTCATCCAGGACCGTAATCGCCATGGCAGCATATCCGAGGTTGAGCCTTTGATCTTGAAATAGTCAGTTTGGGGTAAATTCAGAACAGCCACTTCCAAGTGAATCACCATCACCTAATTCCCAAGCCGTGGAATTGGGAACAGAAAAAAAAGAACAGAAATAGTAAACAGGCCAACAAGTAGTTCAACGAAGTGCTGAAATATAGGGAAATCAGAAGAGGTGCTGCATGAAGACGACTTCGGCAGAGAAGGTCCCTCCCCGGTTGGTCAGTGCCGTAATCTTCATAGCAGGTCACCATCACCTAATTCCCAAGCAGGGGAAGAGGGGGCAGAAAAGAGGAGAAGCCGCAGTAAACAGGCCAACAAATAATTAAATTAGATGCTAAAGTATATAAATAAATGTCGCGCTGCAGGAAGACGACATCACTGGAACAGGTGCATGCCCAGTTTGTCAATGCCTTAAACTTCCTAGTGGGTGACCGTCACCTAATCCCCCAGCCGGGGAAAAGGGGGCAGAAAAGAGAAGATAAGAGAAAAAGCGGCAGTAAACAGGCCAACAAATAGTTCAACTAAATGCACAAGAGTATAAATGCGTCTTTAATAGTGTTTTGAACATTTCTACTGAGGTGGCGCCTCTAATACCTGAGGGTAATACATTCCAAAGCATTGGTGCCCGAATAGAGAACGCTCTAGAACCTGTGGACTTCTTTTTGGCTCGCGGGATCACTAAAAGACCAGCATTTTGTGAGCGAAGGTTTCGGGACGGAACATATGGTACCACGAGGTCAACGAGATAGGAAGGTGCTAAGCCATGCAATATTTTATAGGCAAGTAGCAGAACTTTAAAATCACATCTCAAGTGGACCGGAAGCCAATTCAAATTGGCAAGTATCGGGGTAATATGATCAAACTTTCTCGTTCTAGTCAAGAGTCTAGCTGCTGCATTTTGAACTAACTTTTAATACTAGACATGGGGAGACCCGAGAGCAAAACGTTACAATAGTCGAGGCGAGACGTAACAAACGCATGGATTAAGATTTTTGCATCACAGGTTGATAGAATTGGGCGAATTTTAGCAATGTTACGCAGATGAACAAATGCAGTTCTAGTAATATTTTTAATGTGCATTTGAAACGACATAGTTGTGTCAAATATAAGACCGAGATTTTTTGTTGAATCCTTTTGGGCAATTTATCGATACTCATAGTGGTGTCTTTGAAAAAGGTACAGATGACGCGCTGGTCCAATGATCAGCATCTCGGTTTTATCTGAGTTAAGACGCAAAAAATTGAAAGACATTCATAGTTTAATTTCGGCAAGGCATGCCTCTAATTTATAGCAATCACACGGATTCGTTATATCCAACGGCATGTATAATTGCGTATCATCAGCATAACAATGAAAACTAATGTGATATTTCCGTATAATATCACCAAGCGGTAGCATCTAGTACCAATCCCTGCGGAACTCCGCGTGTGATCTTACAAAGATCAGAAGACGCATTGCCATGAATTACACGGTGCGTCGTCTCCGACAGATACGAATTAATCCAAGAAAGCGCTGAACCTGAAATGCCAACACAAGTTTCAAGGCGTTTTAATAATATGTTATGATCAAGTGTCAAAAGCGGCGCCAAGATCGAGTAAGAGTAATACAGTGAACCCTCGGTTATCGCGGTTAATGGGGACCTCGTAGCGGTTGCTGCTCGGGCCCTAATAATAATTTCTACAAAAACAATAGGGACCTCGCCGCCGTCGCAGCTCGGGCCCTAATAACAATTTCTAGAAAAACAATAGGGACATCGCAGCGGCCACTGCTCGGGCCCTAATAATAATAATAAAAATAATAATGATTTCCACAAAAACAATGGGGACCTCGTAGCGGTCGCTGCTCGGGCCCTAATAATAATTTCTACAAAAACAATAGGGACCTTGCCGCGGTCGCTGCTCGGGCCCCAATAATAATTTCTACACAAAGTCCATTGTGGTGACCCGCCCCCTTTTAAGTAAATTCAAAGTGGCCGACTTCCTGTAAAACCTAGCTCATTGCTCCAAGAGACTTTTTTGTAGGTCTTGGTCTTATACATACAGTGAACCCTCGCTACTTCGCGGTTCACCTTTCGTGGGTTCAGTGCTTCGCGGGTCTAAAAAATATTCGGGGGCATTGTAGTTTCGCCGAGCGGCACGACAGGGCGCTGGAGCGGTTAGACGGCCGGCGTGCGCCGAAGAAGAGCGTGGGCGAAGAGGAGAGTGGACGAAGAAGAGCACGTTCCCCCGGACACGATCGGTGGCGACGTTTCGCGCGGTTCGGACCGTACCAGAGCTCCGGCCGGCGTGCGTGGCAGTTAAGCCGTAGAGGAGCACCTTCCTGTTAAGGATGTTTCTATCAAAACAAGCCTGAACAAATGAATCAACCAGCCAAGATTGTCTGTCATTTACGCGCGGGGCAGCCCTCGAACTCCGAGGCGAAGCCAGCGTGTTCGACTGCACACATGGTTTTTATTTGCATCAGCATAAGCAATTTGAATATGCAATACATACAGAATGGAAAACTTGACATTTGACTCCATCCCACTTGCCCACCCTCTTCCTGCCTATTCTAACGGTTTCAGCTTACAAGACACCTTTTGTTCATACTTCTGCTTATTCTAACAGCAAAAGTTCACTCTGAACTTCATTTGACCTGTGTAGTGTATTTTCACAAGGCTTAACGTGTTGAACTTATTTTATGGCCATGACGATATTGTTGCTTTAGAAATACCAAGCCTTGTGTTGGACCTCCCTAAATGCAGAAGTTACAGCCTTAAGAGGCCTCGGGCCCCAACATTATCTACGAAGGGTTAAAGAGGTCATCAACACCCCAAGGGAGGTGTTTACAGAAAAGGGTTCTGGCGTTGGGGAGTCACATTCGCGAGGAGGCCGTACCTGGCACCCGTAGCTGTCGAAAGTTTAATTAGAGGCCAGAAAGATACGAATGCATGTGCAACAAAGGGGGCCTGTAAGATTAGTTATAGTTTGAAACTTGCTAAGATGACAAACTAAACAACAAAACTAACAGATGAACATACAAACTTAAATTTCTTTAACATATCCCACCTGTTTATCAAGTTTCAAATCTCATCATCAAAGGCTGTCGCTTGAGGGGGGAGAAAAACTACCCAAAAACTCAAAAATTCTTGGAGAAAAGGGTAGAAACCCATGCCCCGAACGAGAAGCCCAAAAAAATAATAACAATTAAAAGATAATAAAGCAAAGCTAATGCAGTTTTTGGTCCAATACATGTATGTACAAAATAAACCCGGAACATCAAACATTCACAACTGCAACTCTTTTCTGTGATGCAAGTTACATGAATCAGTGACCTTGAGCGTTTTTTCAGAGGCTGCAGGTTTTATTTGATGTGCGTGTAGTCAGCAGTCTGCGCCTGTGCAACTCGTCTGCGTTTGACGTTGTCCTGGTCTCGAGGTTGTGCGCTGACCAGGCACAGCCCTGCAAGGAAGTAGATGATGCATCTGGTCGACAGGGCAGTGCCCAGTTGCTGTTCGGCGGCTTGCTCCATCCTTCCGAGAGGGGTGTGTTTGCCACGGAAAACCCTCTTTCCAACTGTGGTCTTTTGTTGGTACATTGGAGTGTACGTGGTGGAGATCCTCTCCAAGGGACTTGCGTCGCTCAGCCTTCAGCAGGGACCGGAGAAGCTTGCACTGCGACTGATGGTTCCAGCCGCCACGCCCCTCGACCTTTGCTGCCGTCGGGGTCACTGCAATCACCTGATGAGGGCCGTCCCAGCGTTCACTGTCCCAACGAGGTCGTTTCAGCACCTTGAGGAAGAGTTGGTCTCCCACATGGACGTGGTTTATCTGTGGATCAAAACACACTGGCCAGTAATTGTGGTCAAACATGTCTTTCATGTGGACTGGGACAGATGTGCCAGTCGCTGGTGGTTCTGATGAACCTGAGAGTCTATGTGTGAGGCCATATAGGATAAAAAGGGGATAGTGTCCTTCCTTCGGCTGGCACTATCCTCATTGCTGTGATTGAAACACAGTCTGGCCATTGTCTCTTTTTTTTTTCTTTGTCTTGATAAGTCAGTTCCATTCGTGCGTTCCACAAGTCCTGCAGACTGTATGCAAAATGACGCTTTGAGTCAATTTTGCAACAACTGTCCCACTTGTTACAAACATTATTCACAAAATGCATCATTTTCACTTTAAATCACTCTTGAAATTCCAAATGTCAGGATAATTCGATTACACAACACTTTTTCCAACTGTTTTAACATCATCATGTGTTGTTGGAAACAACGTAATCCATTTTGAAAACACATTAATTATAACCAAACAATATTGCAACCCAAACAACTAACACTTTGTCTAAAAAAAAGTTTTTTGTTGAAAAGTCTATATGTGGGAACAATTTCCTCAGCAATGTTTGCACCTTTTTTCTCCCAATGTGTGCATTCAATTAGTGGTGTATTTTTCCCTGGCGTGAGATCAAATTGTCAAGTTGATTTGCTGCGTGTGTGTGTGTGTGTGTGTGTGTGTGTGTGTGTGTGTGTGTGTGTGTGTGCATTACCCCTTGCTGCATTGTCAGCGAGGCAGTATTCAATTGTAATCGTTTCATTTTCTGTTCAGAAAATTTTGCATTTACAAATACTTATTTAGACGTGCTTTATGCACAACTTTTCTTTCATCTTTTGTGATTTTTTTAAAACGCCGTTTGCCCAATGTCGACAGAACACATAAACATATATCTTGGCAGTCAGTCCAAATTGTAAAATGTTTTTTAGAAAACATCTTACAATTCTGGATCAGCACAGAAGTTTCTGCTGCTTGTCCTGCACATACAGATTTTTATATCCCTTGAAACAAAATGCTTTGTTAAAAAAAAAATTCCCACCCCTTTGCGGCCGTCAAAAAACTGTCTCTCCAGTCGGGAGAAAGGTGTCCAAGAGGTCAGGTCGCTGTTTGGTGATAATTTGGACTCGGCTTCCACAGTCGTGTGGTGTGCCTTCTACTGGTGCGGGAAAAAGTGACGCTGGGCTGAGCGCACCTTATCAGTGTAATGTGACAATTAGGTCGCCGTGCAATGTGAATGTGGTGGGTGAAGGCTGCTTGATCCAATTGTTGTGACTAATATGCAAGTGATTTCATGAGCCCTGCGCGTCTGCAGCCACACAAGGTCATGAAACCATTTTTTGCAGTCACTGTTTGCTCAAATGGCTCATAGTAATTTGGTAGTGCTAATACATCTTAATCAATGAGTTCACACTTGACAAGTTCAAAAGCTTGTCAACCTCAAGTGTTCAAACATTTTTTTTTTCCTCAAATGTCATTGGCTTGTCATAAATGATGTCCAGCAATAGTCGTGTGATTTCTAAGTACTTTGCAATCCATGCCTGGCAATAATTGCGTACACCTATAAGGGACATCATTTACTTCTTTGTTATTGGTTTTAGGGCTCGGGCAACGCCTTCTTTTTGCTTGTCACCAAAAATGCGCCCCTTTTCAGTCAAAATGCGGCCTAAATATGTGACTTCCTTTTTTAACAGCTGCATCTCATCGGTTCAGTTTGATGACGCATTAAGTAATTCTCGAGGTCAAACATATGTTTAATATCTTCCTCAATGTCCTCACTGTTGTCACTGTCAGAGGGGGAATCCAGAGGTTTGGACATCAACTCGCAGTCCGAAGCCCCACTGGGGTCCCGGCCTAGTCATTCATTTTCCCAATCGTACACTTCCTTAAAACAAGTTCTCAAACCCTTCATTCATTATGTAAATTACTCGTCTTCTCCTTGGCCGCCCTCGTGTGCAAGCCTATCCTAGACGCTCACAGCAGAAAAAGAAGGGAGGGGGGGGGCCTCACTGTTCATACGCCAATCACGCGGTCCCCAGGCAACCAAGCTGCCAGGGGTTACGCCCCCTACCAAAGGCTCCAGTTTACTGGCCACTCCTCCCTGCCAATTTACGAGCAGGCAATCTCAAGCCAATGGCAACAGCTCCTTCCCCCTAAACTTTCCGCTCGTTCCAATTCACTTACGCTTTCCTTCTGGCATCTGCCCAACCTACTTTACCTCTCAGTCATCTCCAACCCCCTCTTAACTTTCCGCTCATCCTATTTCACTTACGCTTTTCCTTCTCAACCTACCTTGCCTCTCAGTTAGAGAACCAAATTCTGCCCCCGCACCTCAGGTTTGACACCACTTAAAATTCAAAATCAGGAAACACCTATGCTTTTGCAAAGATTCCTCATGTTCACTTTCAAAACCTTCATTCCATCTTTCATAACACCTACTTCTCTCTTTCAATTCATGCAACCAACTCAGTGTCTTACATCCCTCAACCACATAGGTTCTCATTCTGTTACTCTATACAGTTTTCCACTTGCAAATCTGCCTATGACACCTTTCTCACTTGCCCTATCATTTGGACTTCATCAATCCTTTCTATGGAACATTAATTGTTCCTTTCCCTTTTCTACACATTCTTTTTCTTTCTTTACACATTCCTTTTCTTTTCTTATTAACTTCCAATCTCTACACTGCAAAGTTTCCCTGGACTTTACTATACTACCCAATACCCCAATTTTAGAAAATTGGACCAGTTTGTCAACACCTAGGGTGTTCTAAAAACTGGTTTCTCATCAGTAGGACAGCAACTCAATTTTCCTGTTGTGGCAATTCTCACTTCAACTTTTTCAGGTGGAGATTTCTTGTCTATTACATCCACAACAGTCTGCTGTTTATAATCCTACTGTATTACATGGGATAAAATACCAAGTGGTATTAGTAATCCCCAATCGCACACACTCCAGCTCACTGACTCAACCCCCACCCTTTCTCTTCTTTGTTCTCACACACACACATAGTCAGACTCAGACACACAAAACAACACACACAGTTCTCAACATTGAACAGCTACAAACGAGAAGCTAATCAATATTTTTCAATTTCAACTAACCTACATTTTTCCTTTATTTCAAATTCGGAAAGTTGACAGTTAACTTCCTTCATCAATTCTGCCGCCATTTCTGACAGTCTTAATTGTTATGGTGTCTAGTTATGGTTCCTCAGTGTTGAGAAAAATTCAAATTGCCTGACTTTGGGTTGAATACCAAGCTTCTACTCCCAATTTGGAGCGGGTATTCCTGGGTGTTTTTACTCACAACCCTCGGTCAGTTTTAGATTTCTCAAACGTTGGACATTCATACAATACACATACACACTCACAGATTGATCAGTTCTGTGTCTGTGAAAATAGATAAACTATTTTCGTCTTCTATAAATAACAAACGTTGTACTATCACTTCCAAATATAGTAATAATTACATCTGTACTCTACCAGAAATAAGGACCCCTAAATCTGTCTTCCAGAAAAAACAACAGTTAATTCTGTACTATCCGAGCAGATATAATCAACTACACTTGTACTCTCTACCAGACAAGGAATGCCTTAATCTGCCTTCCAGAATAAACAACAGTTAATTCTGTACTGTCCGAGTCTTCCAACAAGTCTTCCAAAATAGCAAAGTTAAATCTGTATTTCTTCCAGAAAATAGCTAAGCTAAGATGTACTATCTCTTCGGGTAAAGGAACTCCCTGAAACCCTACTATCCTTCAAAAACCCAAAAAAGTTTTTTACTATCTGTTGTATACAACCACTGACCTGTGACAATCTCTCCGCTGGTCGAGACACTCGCGGTTCATGAATGAAGTCTGTGTTCTCTCCGGTGGAGGATGGCCGAGGACCGGCCTCCTGGAAGAGAGGACTTTTCACGATGGCGCCGTTTTCAGTCGTCGTCAATCGTCCACCGCAGATCACACGTTTTCATCCGGCATTCGAAGGACCAAGTAATGTTAAGGATGTTTCTATCAAAACAAGCCTGAACAAATGAATCAACCAGCCAAGATTGTCTGTCATTTCCGCGCGGGGCAGCCCTCGAACTCCGAGGCGAAGCCAGCGTGTTCGACTGCACACATGGTTTATATTTGCATCAGCATAAGCAATTTGAATATGCAATACATACAGAATGGAAAACTTGACATTTGACTCCATCCCACTTGCCCACCCTCTTCCTGCCTATTCTAACGGTTTCAGCTTACAAGACACCTTTTGTTCATACTTCTGCTTATTCTAACAGCAAAAGGGAGCATGTTCACTCTGAACTTCATTTGACCTGTGTAGTGTATTTTCACAAGGCTTAACATGTTGAACTTATTTTATGGCCATGACGATATTGTTGCTTTAGAAATACCAAGCCTTGTGTTGGACCTCCCTAAATGCATAAGTTACAGCCTTAAGAGGCCTCGGGCCCCAACATTATCTACGAAGGGTTAAAGAGGTCATCAACACCCCAAGGGAGGTGTTTACAGAAAAGGGTTCTGGCGTTGGGGAGTCACATTCGCGATGAGGCCGTACCTGGCACCCGTAGCTGTCGAAGGTTTAATTAGAGGCCAGAAAGATACGAATGCATGTGCAACAAAGGGGGCCTGTAAGATTAGTTATAGTTTGAAACTTGCTAAGATGACAAACTAAACAACAAAACTAACAGATGAACATACAAACTTAAATTTCTTTAACACTTCCCCGGGCACGGGCGGTGCCAAGCGGCCCCTAAGTTTAACCAAATGGAAGCTCCGGAGGAGGAGGGCATGCTCGCGTCACAGTAAGCCGAAGAGGAGCACCTTCCCCGGGCACGGGCGGTTCCAAGCGGCCCCGAAGTTTAACCGAATGGAAGCTCCGGAGGAGGAGGGCATGCTCGCGTCACAGTAAGCCGAAGAGGAGCACCTTCCCCGGGCACGGGCGGTTCCAAGCGGCCCCTACGTTTAACTGAATGGAAGCTCCGGAGGAGGAGGGCATGCTCGCGTCACAGTAAGCCGAAGAGGAGCACCTTCCCCGGGCACGGGCGGTGCCAAGCGGCCCCTAAGTTTAACCGAATGGAAGTTCCGGAGGAGGTCGGGCGTGTGTCACAGTTAAGCCGAATTGGAGCACCTCTTGCGCCCGGGCACGAGCGGAGCGCGAGGCTGTCCGTTATGAAAGAATAAATAAATAAAGAATGCCACCTTTTTTTCACAGGGCACACCGGACGGCGTACCATCAGGTTAAAGTCGGAGTAATTAAATAAATACAAAAAGAATGGCTGGGGAATAAAAAAATAATACGTTTTAATAATAATTTGGTTTTTTTGTTATAACATGAATTTCACTCTCTCTCTCTCTCTCTCTCCCCGTATATATATATATATATATATATAAATATAAATATTTATATATTTATTATATATATTGTATATTTTTTTTAAGCATTTTTGAAGGTGCGCCGCTACTTCGCGGATTTTCAGTTTTCGCGGGTGGTCTCGGTCCCCATTAACCGCGATAACCGAGGGTTCACTGTACTCCATAAAATTTACAAAAAGCGAGGTGAAACACTCAACCAGGGCTGCTTTTTTGAACATTTCTCGAGGGCCATGGCGAGCCATTTAAAAAAAGCTGCACAACTAACGTATAAAATATTGATAAATTTGCTCTGCCTGATGTGTGTGTCAAGTTTCACGAGTTGTCGTTCATATTTAGAACCTCATAATCAGCGTTGTTTTATTGCCGAACCGTGCAATGCCACTCCCACAACTTTTCACGAAAAAGGATGAATTTCGTATTGTGACATCCTCATGGCCGAAACAGTCCTCCGAGCATATATGAGGGCGACCTTGTTGAGTTGCACGGAGAAAAACATCCAAGAAAATAACT